>NW_007259153.1:134336-149040 GCF_000164805.1 Carlito syrichta | reverse complement strand
GCTGCAAAGGCCATATGTTTGTCCTTCTTTATGGCTGCATAATATTCCATTGTGTATATGTACCACATTTTTTTAATGCAGTCCAGCTTCGATGGGCAACACGGTTGGTTCCATGCCATTGATCTTAATGAACTGCTGCATGCAGATCTTTTTTACTTCATCTCCAGTCAGAGCACCACTTGAGTCTGTTTCTTAGGAAAATGATGAGAGGAGACACTCTCTCAGCTTGTGAGGACCAGCGAATGGACAAGAAGCAAGCACGCTGGTCAATTTATCCAACATCCAAGGCTTTGGAGCTGCTGCCCACCTCGGATGCTTCTTGGGACCACGAGCCATGGCTGTGCTGGACACGGAAACAGATACGTTTATTGATTAAATTGACTGTCATATGGGTGTGGTTCTTCTGGTGCGCAGAGAAATTAGGGTCAGAGGCTGCGTGGCCCACTACTCCAAGGCTGCTTGTCTTTCTCAGCATTCATTGTTCACTGGAGTCGCACTTTTAATTTCCCTCAAGAACTTTTCCTTTGTATTCACAACTTGTGGAACTGGCACTGGAGGGCTGACTTGAGGTGTATCTCAGCTTTGAACATTCTTTCCTCACTAAGCTTAATCGTTTCTAGATTTTGATTTAAAGAGAGAGACGTGTGGCTCTTCCTTTCACTTGGACACTTAGAGGTAATTGTAGGGCTATTAGTTGGCCTAATTTAAATATTGTTGTGTCTGGGGGGGTAAGGAGGCCCAAGGAGAGGGAAAAAGATGGGATCGGCTGGTCTGTGGAGCAGTCAGAAGAGACATGTATTGATTAAGTTGGCTGTCATAGAGGTATGGTTCTTGGTGTCCAGAAACAATGGTAACATCAAAGATGACTGACACAGATCATCATACCAGATATAATAATGAAAAGTTCTGAAATATTGTGAGAATTAACAAAATGTGGCACAGAGACATGAACTGAGCAATGATGGGAATATGGCGCCAGTAGTCTTACTGGACACAGGTTGCCACAGCCCTTTAAGTTATAAAAAATGCAGTATCTCCGAATTACTATGAGACATAGCACAATAAGATAAGATATGCCTGTACATTTATTACTAACAGTTATTGTATTACTCATAATAATAATAAAATCCCATTTTGTTCCTCTGAAAGATGTCTTAAATGTGCGTGTCCTCAAGCTTTATCTAATGAATAATGTTAGTTATTTCATTCAGCTGCTTTGGCTCGTACAGACAACCAGCGAAGCATTTTTCACAATAAAACTCAAACAGTGGATACTGGAATTAAAGTGAAGACAAGTTTTTAGAAGACTGTAAAGTATCATGCTTAAGTGTGTGCTCAAAACAGATTATTCTATCTAAAATATTTAATTCCACTCAAGGTCTGTAAGGATAAGCCCAGGGTTTTCACTGGAGATCGTTTGCCTGAGAGAAATGTATGACCACTGATGTTTGGAATGCATCTTGGTTGTTTATTTATCATTTGAGGATCATAGAAACATTGCTTCTGGGGCCTTTAAATGATTTCAAAAGGTAAAAGATGTATATGAAGATATTTTAACGAGAATATAATTTTTCCAACTCATCATTTTGTGCTTTCAATTGCTTTAGGTATTAAAATATTATATTAGTTTTTCTGCATGCGTCGTTCTGTGCTATGAAATTTAGAACAACACTGTAAAGGGAAACAATGTAGAATGATGGTTTTTAACTGCAAGAAAAAAATCCATGTCTCCTAACAAGCGAACCTTTGATGAGTAAGCATAGTATGTGTCGTATGTTCAGGCATTCCTTTACCTATTATTACTAGAAGCATACTGTACTTGTTTCCATGCAATTAGAAGCCATGCTCATGGAGAAAGAAAGGGAAGATGCTAAGACTGGCTATGATAAGAGGAGTGCATCAACCAGGCTACCCAACTGTCATATTTTCTGTGTAATATTTATGAACTGTCTAATGGTCCAAAGGTTACAATGAATTTATAACAAATGAGAAAGGAGCATACAAAATTCACGGATGAGATTCTGGTCGGAGTGTGTTGTGTTGATTTGGTTAAGCATCCACAAAAGTCAATAAAGCATAATTTGTCAAAGAGAAATAATTAGTTTTGACTGGTAACATATGCAGCTTGACTCCTTGATAGTTTGACATGGATCTTTCTCACATTAACAAATATGAAAGTGATGTCTCATTGGAATGTCTTCTCAAGAGCTGACAGAAAAAGTCCAATTATGTATCAAATATGTCCATTTCTTGCTAGAAAACAGAGTTTCTGGTCTCAGAAGACTTCACAGTTTGCTGCACTAAGAGTATGTTGAACAGAGATTTCTGATTATTATGCCATGATCCGCTCTATAAACAAATGCCTGCTAATTTATATTGTTTTCCAAATTGATTCTTTTTGAGGGGAGAGACTGTTCAATCACAGTCTATGTAGCTTAAAGAAGAGATGGCTAATCATGACTTTCAAATTTCAAGAATGGAACCTCTAAATCTACCTTAAAAACAAAATCTTAACACTGTGGGTTTAAAATATCTCAATTCCATTTTACCAATTCCTTTCCAATGGGAGTACCTCCGACATTCCTAAACATATCAATAGTGGTTTTGTGGTGCTTCTATAGTGAAGGCTCAGCTATTTGGCTAATTAAGCCCCTTTAGTTCAGAATTTCTGTTACCTATGGAATTTCTTCCTGTTGCACAGAGATCGCCTTTCCCCAAAATGCAGATGTGTATCATATTTCAGTAATGGCTTTCTATGCGTTTATCCTCTGTTTATTCCATATCAAGGATAGAGTATTATTTCTATATGACTTAGTTATAATTATGCATGAGTGGGCAACCCCTTCGGGTCCCCTCCCACTGTGGGAGCCTTTCTGTTCTCTCAATAAATCCTGCTTTCTAAAAAAAAAAAAAAATGGAAATGCGTGAGTGGAAAAAAATGGAAATTCAGAATATCTTGTGCTATCTTTTTGGCTTCTGGCTCTATATTGCTGGGGTGAACTCTGCAAAGTTTTAAAGGGATGAGAACATTCTGGAGGCCAATCAAAAGCTGGGCGAGGTTATTCAATTTCTGTTCTGCATTTCTCCCCTAAGGACAGCAATTCTAAACTACTTTATTCTCTATTAGTAAAGGCATTAAGTGTTATTGGACTCAACAACATAAAGAGGTTTTCTGCGGTGTCCAGTAGTTTCTGACACTTCAGGCTGTGTGTGTGTCATGGTGAACATCCGAACGCTCTCCACTTGATGATGTTAGGGGTGTGCACAGCTGTGTGATGCCAGTAGTTCTTGTGGCTTAAGAACTCATCTTGTGGCGAAAGGAACCATAATCAAATGGTCTCCGGCTAAAACGACACTAATTTCAAACCTATCTTGACACTTTTTATTCAAGAGGAAGCTATACCCATAACAGCAATACTGCGTTTTTTAACCTCAAATTTTATTAAATGGCATGCCTGTCTGGATACTGCCTCTTGCCTGAGCCATCAACCACTGCAGTTTCAAGAATGCTGTACCCCTTTTATAAGTCAATTTGCTTTATTAATATTAAAATCTCAAGTTGTCTTCCTTCTTAAATTGATTACAGAGGAAATGCTCCACAGGGAAATCGTCTGACATATTCAGGACATTTATAAACCGCTCAAGTGAATTTTCTGCTTGTAAGGAAAATTTTATGGGGCAAGGTTATGTTAACTCCAGAAGGTTATTTTTGAGTTATCTTGGCTACATGATATATCATGTCTTGAAGATATTGGCTGGAATCTATGCCCTATCAGCCAAAATTCTTTTATTTAGCATGCTATAAAGAAGGGAGTGTATACTAGATTATTCAGTGTAATTCAGTACGTATGAGAAGAGATCTTTCATACATAGAGATACATATGACATACATATGAGAAGCATTTGCCCGTATTCTTGTGTGGGCCACTTTGGATAACAAATGTTTGCTCAGTGACTAGTATGCACTTTGCACTTTAGCGAGAATTGTTATAACTGGAGTGCGAGAAAGGAATTGCCACACACTGAGAGTCGAATTCTTGAGTCCTTTAACGGCCAGTGGTTGAGAGGGGACTCATGTCTCCAAATGCTCTCGAACCTGAATAAAGCAAGCAAAAGGCTTATAAAGGCAACAACCACAAGTGGGCTACTAGCAGGGGGGTGAGAGAACCGGGAACTAAAAACAAAAGGGAACAATTACTTGGCGCACATCTGATTTCAGTTAAGTAAAGACACCATTAGAATTAAATTGGAGGAAAAAAAAAAGAAAAAAGGAACTTGTAGTTAAGGAATTTTCAAACACCAGGGGAACAAGGGGGTGAAACAAGGATAGGGGCTTGTGAGTACAGAAGGTCACACGCAGGGGGGTTGCATCTGGGTGGGCTGGCAGCTAAGATGGAAGATTTTTAACCAAAGGAAGCAAGCTATTACAGGCTATTATAAGTTTTACAGATATTTCAGAATGAAGAAGAACATGGATACATTCTGCAAGGAGCTGGTAGTCTACAGGGAATGAGAATATTCTGCCAAAGGCTGTGATGAGTCCTACTGCGAAAGGGACCTCATAGGAGAAGCTCTTTATCCTGATATGTCAGTGAAAGGACAGACGGAGAGTGGGAAGCCATTTGTCATCTTGTTCTTAAACCCTGGCACAATGATGAGAAAGTAGAAGCTATGCTTTTGGAGGAATGCACACTTTAGGTAAAATTAACTTTACCGACTTCATCTTTTCAGAAACAGGCTTGCAGGGATCAGAGGTATCTCATAGCGGAAATCAAGCTTGCCTAGAGTAAAGGGATTTACAAGGCCTAGGCCATCATGCATTGGGCAGGGATCGCACAAGTCATGAAACTTGTAATTCCAAAAGTTATAACCACTCAGAGGGGGAGCAGGTGGGATTATATGGGGGCCAACCCCCCAAAAGAGATTTAGAGGGTCCCTGGAAGGTGGGGCAGCGTCGGCGAATATTCTGGAGAAATAAGGAGAAAGAAAGAGACTGGACTCTGTCTAGTGCAGAAGCCAATTCTGTAGTAGGGATAGATATTGAAAAAATGATGGAAGGATAGATATAAAGAGAAAGAAAGAAAGTGGACAACTGTTCAGTGAAATAAGCAGAAGCTGTTTATTGGGAACAAATGTGAGTCTTTTATCCCAAATTTTCACATGTCAAATCACAAGACTTTCAAAGCCAGGTAGGTGAGGGGCGTCCCCCACCCACCAGGCGTTTCCTTAGGAATGAGGAAGGACAACCCCAATCAAATCACAAGAGTGTACATGAACACAAAGCCAGGTGTGTGGAGGGTGTCCTCACCCACCAGGTGTTTTCCTTAGCATGAGAAAGGACAATCTTAACCAAATCACAAGAGTTTTACATGAACACAAAGCCAGGTGGGTCGGGGGCGTCCCTGTCTACCAGGCGTTTTCCCCAAGCATGAGGAGGGATAATCCCAAAATTATCTCACTGTTCCTTGTGCTTGGTTTATGTTCCTCAAAAGCAGCACAACAGTTTTAATATCATAAAATCCTAATAATCAATAACTTCTAAAACTTATGCATACCCAACACCTAATGACTGACTTAAATCCTAAGACCTTTCTATTCTGTGCTAACTTTACCTGTACCATAAAAAACTCTTAATTATAGGTCAGACCAGTTCCTAAAGAATGTGGCCCAGTCCAAAGATCACGCTGGGCCATTTCCAGGAACAATTGATAATGATCTCTTAACAAAATGGCTATTCTAAGATCCTATGTATCTATCTTAATTTCTATAAAAGTTTCTAATTCCTAATCCTGATATATAAGGCTGATCATCAGCAATAAAGCTTCTAAAATAAAACCCAAACAGAAACTGTAATTGTACTAAAGCCAAAATCACAATTGGTAGTGAGAGGACAACAATAGATTTAGGTTAAGAGTATGCTATTGAGAGACCCAAGAAACCAAGAAACTTATTTGCTGTAAAAGTAGCGTTTAGTTCACTATATTTTATATATCCCCACCTCACGTTTACTATATATTTTGTGTATTTCCTACCTCATGTATTTTATGAAATCTTAGTACTTTAAATTCTACCTCAAATGAAATCTTAGTACTTTAAATCCTACCTCAGACTCTGTAGAATTAGGCATATGTAGGGTGCCGGGTCGTGACCAATTGTATAATGGCGTAAGCAGTGTTTGTATTTAGAACTCTTGGGTTAAGCATTGTCAGCCCCAAATTAGTAGGCTAACTTCTGCTTTTACAACGGGATGTAAATGATAAAGCGATAAGCCCCCTTTTCAGACATTCCTACAAGGTGGCCGCAGACTCAGAGGCGCCAGCTGCTCTCTATCACCGGTTTTTATCCCAGTGATAATTTACACGCAGTGGCTATGTAAACCTGCAGGGAACAAAGACTTTTATAAAAGAAACCACCTTGCTATAATACGCTTGTGATATTTTATAAATTCCCAGAATTAGTATATGATTTTCTACCCCACATTCACTGTATGGGTTTGCAGCATTCATATTTAAAACTTTGTTAAGTTTGGCTTTTGTTGTCCCATAATGACCATGTTATGTTATGTAAATGTTAAGCAAACAAGCTTTCCTAAGCATACCTTGGGATGGAAACTTGAAGGGCTAATGTAACCCTTTGCCTGCCGGCTCAGGTTACTTCATACGCAGGGACTGCATGGACCTAACTTATCTAACATTCCACTCGGCCCATTAAGTGGGTTTCTGTCAATCACGGGCAGCACCCACCAATACCAAGTGTTCCTGTACCCATTAGGAGAAATTACCCAATCATGTAAAATCAAGTTTAAAGTTCTTTCCCCTCCCTCTGTAATTGTGCATAAAAACTGCTTGCCATTATGAATCAGGGCTCTCGTCCCTGAAGCTGCTGCTTCGGGCGTGAGCCCAGACTCGAGCCTGAATAAAGACCCTCATGTGTTTGCATCGGAGCTGGCTCTTTGTGGTCTCTATCTCTCTCATTAGAGTCCCGGGTTCAACAGTAGAAGGTGGGAACAATGAAATTTCAAAAGCTAGCTGTATTCTCATAAAACCTTATAGTATCATGTTTGATCATGTTTGGACTAACATAATTTCCTGATGTAGCATGACCTATTCTAAAATACTTTCTATGAATTCAGTTTCTATTATAAGTAGAAAAAACTTACACTAATTATAACTAAAGAACCGTATTAAAGGAATGCAGTCCAGCCCCACATGGACGCTGGGCCCTTAGGGATGTGGCCCAGCCCAAAGTTCATGCTGGGCCATTTCTGGTAACCCTAGATAACCATCTCATGCTGGAAGCAGCTCTCTAAATGTATATACTAATTCTACACACAGAAGATGTCTCTAC
The DNA here is from genome assembly GCF_000164805.1 of Carlito syrichta. Lineage (NCBI taxonomy): Eukaryota > Metazoa > Chordata > Mammalia > Primates > Tarsiidae > Carlito > Carlito syrichta. The sequence goes on along the minus strand of NW_007259153.1, from coordinate 141,693 downwards.
ACACACAGATACACAATTTTTAATAAATAGATTCCGGGTTTTTTTGGAATAAGTGTGAATAGCAAAAATGTAAAGTTAACCCATATCAAGAGAGTAAATCCTATATAACTAGATGACGAGTTATAGGGACATTGATATGCCCCACAAAACTGATGTGTCCCTATGGACTGTTCTAACTTATTGTGACTTTGCAGTGCAAAGCCATTTGAGTCAGTAACCCTTCTGATACACTCATTTTTATTTTGATGCACTCTGATGATGTGATTAAAAATATCAATTAGGCCACATGCATGTATGTGCCCCAAGTGTTTGCATAAGGCATACAAAATAAGACTAATAAGAGTTTGCATTTTTCTCTCCCTTTTCCCCTATAATAAAGCATTCAGCACAAAAGGAAACACACTTCTGACTTATATAAAGGTCTCCTTTCCACAGTGTACTAGAAATATTTATATGTAAATATATTAGCTGGGCGTGGTAGCATGTACCTGTGGTTCCAGCTACTTGGAAGGTTGAGGCGGAAGGATCGCCGGAGCCCAGCAGGTCGAGGCTGCGGTGGCAGGGAGCAGCCACTGCACTCTAGTCTGGGTGATAGAGTGAGACTCCAACTCAAAAATATATATATATATATATATATTTATATGTAAATATAATATTATATAATATATAAATATAATCTACATAATATAAGTATATAAACATAAGTATTTTACTTAACTAATGGACTATGTACCCCTAAATGTTTGTGACCCCCAAATTTCAATTGTTGGACCTAACCCCCCTTGGGATGGCTTTAGATGCTCAGGCCTCTGGGAAATGATTAGGTCATGAGGGTGGTGCCCTCATGAATAAGATTAGTGTCCTTATGAAAGATACCACGGAGCTCTCCCTCGGCCCTTCCATTATATGAAGACACCGTGGGAAGTATTCCAGTTGATAAACTATAAACTGTATGTGTTCCAGTTTATAGCTTATTATAGCAGCCCGAGCTGACTAAGACACTCCCCATACATTATTTTTAAAGGTTTATCAGTTTAGGATAAATGGGCATGTACAGGTTATCCTAGAACAGTATTTCTTGACCTGTGGTCCTTGAATCGTGGAGATGTATTCTTGGGTATCTAAGAAGACATGGGAAATGTATTCTTGGGCGCCTGAGAATTTTCTCTGAGAAAATATATATTATTTCCATTTTGATGGCATCTTGAACTATCTACGTAAGTGTCCCACAGGCTTTATTTTGCATGTGAATCACTGGAGAATCTTGCTATAAAGCATATTCTGAATTAGCAGGTCTCAGGAGGGCCTGGTATTCTGCATTTCTAACAATAGGCGTCTGGGGACAATATTTTGAAAAATGAGGCTCCAGATGCCACCTGACAACCTACAACTGTCAAGTGATGTCACTGCCTGCTTTGTGTTCATTTAAAAAAATTATTTATTATGATTATTTTTAATGGAGATGAGGTCTCCTTATATTACCCAGGCTGGTCTCAAACTCCTAGACTCAAGCAAACCCCCCCACTGCCCCCAGCCTCCCAAAGTGCTGGGATAACAGGCATGAGCCACTGCACCCGGCCCTGCTTTGTGTCTGTGTGCGATCATATTTGCTATAATTTGTCATGGATGAAATAAGAATTAATTCAGCCCACTCTGATTTGGCAGCCTTCTGGTTGCCTATAACAAGCACCCTTGTCAAAGCAGATTACTTGAAATAAAATTTACGGACACAGGTATGTGGTGGACCAGAACTGGGAGCTCTGTGCCGCGAACACTCCCCGTCCCTGCTCGTCCTTTCTGTCTGCTGCCTGGGCCTGACTTCTCTGGGCCAGACTTTCTCCAGTAATGGGCTGGTTGCCACGGACGCCCCAGCTTCACACCCCCTCACCCGCATGACTCTGCTCTGCTGTCACCATTGGTGATTTCCTTCCTCACTCTTACCGTCTGGAGTTCCCGGCATCTGGGATTTGGACATAAGCTGTTTTGGTCAGAGAGCAGTTCCCACCCAGACGCCCGGAAACACAGAGGTGTTGGCGTGGACTCGCTTTCCTGTCAGGTTGTGATATGTATGGCATTGGCTTGCTCATGACCTTGGCCTTGAGGATAAAATGGGTTGGTGAAGTGTGTGGGGCGTAGAAATGGGTTGGTGAAGTGTGTGGGGGAGGAGGCATATTTTAATTACACATTGATGTACTGATGAGAAACTATCAACCTCTAAAGACAAAGTGCTAATTTTTAATCCCTCGCCTCACTAAAGTATTGTCATTTTCCTCTACTCTCCATTTGTTAGTGGTTATTTATTTTAAAATTTTGTCTTTGTTTTCAATCACGAGTGAATATGGTATTTTAGAATTGTATCCAAGCCAGGTCTACCCTTGAAGTGGAAAGAAAGTCAAGATCCAGTGAAAATGAGTCAGCAACATAAAAGTCCTTTCAGTACTGTCAGTTTTAAAATCTCAGAACTGTAAGTAGCAAAATTCAGTGCGTTCTTTAGAAAGTAAAAGAGCATATTGTTGGGAAAGAATACTTGCAAGGATTGAATCAGAAATAAAATACAGCTTTTGGCAGCAATGAGGATACCAAAAAGAAGGCATAAGAGGTATTTTAAGAACGATCATTATCTTTCACTTACAGATGAAAGCTGGGAAGCTGAGAACGAGCTGGGTTTTGAAGTGTAGCCGACTGGAACTTGGATCTTGGCTCTGTCACTTTCCAGTCCTATCATTTAGGGCCAGATGCACAATCTCTTGAAGCCTGCTTCTTCTCTTGTTATAACAATAATATCTAACTTGAAGAGTTATGAGTATGAAACAAATAATGAGCGTAATGTCCCCAGAGAGCATCTGCTCTATAGTAGCTTCTCAGTTAGTACATAGGGATTTAAAAAAAAGTGAATAGAGAAGTCAGGAGGAGAATCAGATTATCATGGAGATTGATGATGGGATGTGATTATTCCATTAGAGCAAAGAATTGGAGTGAGGAACATGGCCTCCCCCTGTGGCAGGCATGAAAGTGCAGTCTCGGAGCTGTCCTCCAAAAGTCACCCTCCTGAGAGTCATAACAGTGAAAACGTCTTCTGAAGGAAGGCAAGGTTAGACTGGTTTTGTTTATTTGTTAATTTATTGAAAGTGTATGTTTCAGGATGTGAACTTGTGAACATTTGCAAATATCTATGGTTCTCATTCCCCTGGCTCTATATTTCTGTTCCTTTGTGTTTTCCCAGTATACACAATGAATAATTTCAGTACATTCGAGCTTGACTTGATGAAGCCTGTGCGATTGTTACTGACTAAATTTGTGTTAAAAAGTCAATCAAATGAAACTTGAGAACTTAACATATGATTGGAAAAAAAAATAGCCACTTCTTTTTGTGAATGGTTGATGTTTTATCTGGCACGTGGCACTCTGTGGCGGCCATAGGTTTGTTTTCTTCTTTTGATTATTTTTGTGCCGCTTACATTTATTGAGAGTTATTGAGTTCCAAGTTCTTGACATATCTTAGCATATTTAGTTCTCACAGCAATATTATAAAGTAGACAATAATGTTATTCCTGCTTTAGGAATGTGAAACAGGCCCAGAGGCATTAAATGACTTACCTGCAGTTACCCTACTGGGTCAATGCTGGAAAACTGAAACTTGTTTTCCCCCCTTGGGAGGAAGCAATGATACTTAGCAGGCTTTAGAGATGAGCATTATTTCACAGATATAAAATGGGCACGTGGCTATAAGATATCATATAGGATATGAGTAGTTAAAGCATTTCACTTTGTATATCTGCTTTGCTTCTACTTGAATGTGAAAATATTGAAAGTGTGAATCAGGACTTGTGTCAACCTGCAGTGACATCTCTTAAGTTCTAGCTGTAAGGTGTAGAGAGGCCGTATGTTGTGGACTATCTTTTTCTCTTCTCTTCTTTTTTTTTTTGAGTCAGAGTCTCACTGTGTCACCCAGGCTGGAGTGCAGTGGCATATTCATGGCCACCGCAGCCTCAACCTGCCGGGCTCAGGCGAATCCTTCCTTTTATTTTTATTTTTATTTTTATTTTCAGGCAATCCTTCCACCTCAGCCTTCCAAGTAGCCAGGGCCACAGGCTGGTCTCAAACCCCTGGGCTCAGGGAATCCTCCCACCTCTGCCTTTCAAAGATCTGGGATTACAGGTGTGAGACACTGTGCCTGTTGTTGTGGACTACCTACGTCTGCGTTTGTTCTTGGGCCAATAAACAATGTTAAACCCGAACAAAACAGTAGGGAGGGGAGTGTTAAAGGAAAAATCATTCGAACACTTGTTAAAATGGTAAGAAAGGCTTTATTCAGGACTGCTGTGATAGGCACTAAGACTGGCAACAGTCTGAATACAGCCAAGACAGCTGAGGACTCACTGCCACTGAGCAGGATAGGGGGAATCTGTAGATGGGAAATTACTAAGAGGAGACATCAAGGGTGAAGATCCTTGTTGACCTGTTGAACTGGATTCTTGCCGCAACGGGATTAGGCAGGCCAGAGACAAGGTTATTCAAAGGCCAAGGACAAGGCCTAGTCAAGAACAGGGCTCAGAGGAGCCTACCTAAAGTTTGGCCGAGGAGAGAGTCTTTGTCAGGGCAAACTGATAAATTTTGTAAAGAACCAGAGAAACACCTTCCACATGGACTTGGAAGCATCATCCACTTGAATAACGACTCAAACAGTGTAAAGCAGGTTCTGGCATTTTTCTTGGCTGATTAATTTCATGGCAAAGTTAATAAATATTTAAAACAACTAATTTTCTACCTATTTTTCACATAGCTTCTTCTCTTTTGAGGATAAGCAATTTCATTAGCTTTGTTTTCACTCTCCGTGAACTGCTTAGTTTTGTTTTTTTAGGAAACAGATCAGCCTATAAGTATGCACTAATGGCCTTTGTGGATGGATAGATACTAATTAATAAGCAAGCTACCAAAGTAACTAACTCGTGTATAAATATTTGTTCAACATGATTAATGGGAGAACAAAACCCATAATAAGCTGTATTCTTTTATTTTTTAATAAGCTGTATTCTTATGTACATATTTAGTTTTGGAGGGAAATTGGGAGGGAGGTAAGAAGTGGGGAATTACTTAAAGTGTACAATATACACTAATCAGGTGAAGGTAACACTAAAAGCCCGGATTTCACCACCGTGCAATATGTCCATGTAACAAAATTAAACTTACGCCCTCTAAATCTATGATACGTATATAGTGTATCTTAGTCTCAGGGGCGAAAATGTATCATGATATTAAATGTATTTTTCTTGACATTTTATGTAAACTGTAAAATATCACAGGACAATTAGTTTCAAACATTTTCAGCTTCAAAGTGTAAAGATCTTTTTGTTTATTTTTCTTTATTTTTGATAATGTTATATGAGAACAAATGATAAAAAAACTGACATTCTAATTCAAATAATCAAATTTTGTTCTTTCGCATTCCCTCTATTTACAGACTTTTAATTTACTTTATTTATTTATTTTTATTTTAAAGATGTGGGATACAGTTCAGGATGAGGTATACAAGTGGTCATTATGCAGGTAAAGTTTGGGTCCCCCTTTGGTCTTCACTTTGCCTGGTTTGAGATCAGGTACCCTTATTGATGTTATGTTCCCCCCTAATTTACTTTTTTGTGAACTTACAAAGCCAGAAGGCTTACGTGGTTCTTTTAAACACTTAATGAATCTAAAGTTGTTTATATTTTATTCTCTTCACTCTGGATAATGTAGAAAAAATAACATCAGGCATACTTCTCTGGAAAGCCATAGAGAATAGTCTTTAAATATGACAGTTAATGAAACATTTTTACTAAGTTGTGAGTACCATTAGAAGTTATGTTCAACATTACTGTTAAGTGGGAACACAATTCTGAATTCCTTTGAAGCAAAACAGCACAAGTAGAACACAACCATAGTTTGCAAATTCACATAAAATTTTGAATGTTACGAAATGAAAGAATTCTGTTGTTTCAATTGCCATCAAACAATTAAAATGGCAGAATTTTACTTAAATAACTTTCCTCCAGTTAGACTAAACAGAGACGTTCATTTCAACGTGCTGTAGTTAAATCACACTGACAGTTAGTATTTGTTGCTTATTTAAAATCTGATTCTCCATAATAATCATCTTTTCATTATATCAATTTATATGTCCCAAAGATTTTCTGTATATTAATCCCAGTAACAGTGCTAACTTTTCGCTAGTATTTTGTGAAAAAAAAAAAAAGTTCAAATCTCCTTTCCATGTGCTTCAGTTCAGTGGAACAATTTTGAATAACTTGTCATGAAAATAGATCACCGTTGAAAAAGACTTAATTGTCTACTTAATGGAAGGATTTCTCAATATGAAAGTTTAAAAATAATTTCTTAGAGGAAGGCTGGATTTAATCCATAATAAACAAAAGTAACTCATTTTGTAAAACTGTGGCTGAGTAATTTGGCTTCATCTGACTTCTAAAAAGGAGTCACCATATATTACGCTTCCTGTTTCTGATGATGACACTTGTCCACAAACTCCGGAAGGCAAATGTGGAAGGACCGGGGCTAGGGGGATGTAGAGGGGTGGGAGTTTTGGGAGGGGGGTGCTCCCCTGCCTCTTCCAGGCGCCGTTCACATGGTGAGTCTGTTTCTCTGCCCTGCTCTGCGCTGCCACTCCCCTCAGGTTGGTAGCTCACGCAATGGGATTATTTTTACAGGTCCTTCTCCCAGGGGGTCCTCAGATGCCCGTGTCTGTGACCTGTGGCCCATGGGGGGAAACCCAGTGAAGGGAGGAGGTGATGTGGTGCTTTTCACCGCACATTCTAGAGTCAGGAGGAGAGCTGGAGTACCAGCACCCTTCCTTACTAACCCTGACCTTGAATGTGAAACAAGGGATGGGGGAGAGGGGAGAGCAGTAACAGAAGCACTGACCTCATTGTTGTGAGAATTAAATAAGAATATATGCAAAGGGCTAAGTGTCGTGTCTGACACGTGGTGCATAGTCAAATGGCAACCACTGCTTTTCTTTTGTTGTAATTCTAAACTTAGCGGGTGCATGTACGGGTTTGTTACATAAGTATGTTGCATGATGGTGAGGTTTGAGCTTCTATGAAACCCATCATCCAAGTGGTGAGCAAGTTTTTCTTTTTTTTTTTTTTTTTTTGAGTTGGAGTCTCACTGTGTCGCCCAGACTGGAGTGCAGCAGCCGCTCCCGGCCACCGCAGCCTCCACCCGCTGGACTCTGGCGATCCTTCCACCTCAGCCTTCCAAGGAGCTGGAACTACAGGCGTGCGCTACCACGCCTGGCTGATTTTTTTGATTTATTGTAGAGATAAGGGCTCGCCAAGTTGCCCAGGCGGGGCTCGAACCCGGG
>NW_007259153.1:109810-134316 GCF_000164805.1 Carlito syrichta | reverse complement strand
TTTATTGTAGAGATAAGGGCTCGCCAAGTTGCCCAGGCGGGTCTCGAACCCGCGGGCTCAGGCAATCCACTCACCTCAGCCTCCCAAGGCGCGGGATGACAGGCTGAGCCACCGAGCCGGCTTGAGTTTTTGATTTATTGTAGAGATGAGGTCTCGCTGCCCAGGAGGGTCTCGAACCCGCGGGCTCAGGCAATCCACTCACCTCAGCCTCCCAAGGCGCGGGATGACAGGCTGAGCCACCAAGCCCGGCGTGAGCAAGTTTTTCAACCCCTGCCTCCCTCTCTTCCTCCCGCGTAGGAGTCCCCGGTGACTTTTGTTTTCGTTCATGTCTGATTATACCCCATGTTTCATTCTTACGTTTATTTTTTTTCATTCCTACTTATACATGAGAACACATGGTATTTGGTTTTCTGTTTCTGTGTTAATCTGCTTAGAATAATGGCCTCCAGCTGCATCTATGTTGCTGCAAAAGACATGATTTTGTTCTTTTTCGAGTTGCATGGTATTCCATGATGTATATGTATCACTTTTGCTTTATGTACTCCACTGCTGATGGGCACCTCTGTCGTCTGATGTTTTTGCTATTGTGAATAGTGCAGTGATAAAAATACGGGTGCAGATGTCTTTCCGGTAGAACGGTTTACATTCCTTTGGATACTTACCCAGTTGTGGTGTTCCTTGGTGGAATGGTAATTCTGATTTTAGGGCTTTGAAAAACCTCCAAATTGCTGTCCACAGAAGATGAACTTATTTACATTCCCACCCGCAGTATATGAGCGTTCCCTTCCACAACCTGGCCAATATCTCTTGTTTTGTGACTTATTAATAACAGTCAGACTGGTCTGAGATTGTATCTCATTGTGGTTTTGATTTGCATTTCTCTGATGATTAGCGATATGGGAATTTTTTCCTATGTGTTGATTGCTTTTGGAGAAGTGTCTGTTTGTGTCCTTTACCCACTTTTTAATGGAGTTGTTTTTCTTGTTAATTTGCTTAAGTTCATTGAAGATTCTAGATACTAGCCCTCTGTCAGACGCTCTCCCAGATGATCCGCCCAAAGTGTTAATGTTTGCTTTCTATTTCAATCTGTCTTCGTGAGAGCAGTGCCCACTAGCTCCTTCCAGTCTGCCATCTTGAACCAGAACCCGCTTTTGTTTTCAAATGTGCGAATCTGCAAAGATCAGCAGTTGATATCACTATCATCCTGCTATTTCTGGTCCTCTTTCTTCCAAGCTATTTTAGCCCATTCTTTTTATACTCTGGGCTACATTTTATCTCTCAAATTCTAGAGCATTATTGTGTTGTTGTCAGGGTCAGGGTAGGTGTGTGTAATTTACCCAGAACCATAGCAGGTACATTAGGGTGCAATAAACACAGGGTCTAATTTCTTGACTGTGGCCCTTAATGGAGTCGGTGTTCTTGCAGCCTTCTGTTGGGAGCCGGCCACGGAGGCCCACTGAGCGTTAGGGATCAGGAAGGGCCATTGACCCCGAGACCACTAGGATGCGTTCGGGAGCTATTGGACCCCATTTCCTCCCCCTTTCTACTCAGCACTAACCAGATTAAGTTCCTGTGAGCTCAAAACATAAAAACTCTGAGACCGGGACGAACACAAACTAACTTTAGAAGCTCATTGCTCCCATTCTTCCACCAACTGCGATTTTGGCTTTCACACGACTTACAATTCAAACTCGGGTCACATCTAAGAGCCTTAGTATTGATCACAGGCTTCTGGGTCATGATCTTAGGATTTATTGAAATTGAATAAGGTGTAAATTGCAGAATATAGTTTTAGAAGACAACCATTTTGTTGAAAGAATGCGGCTGGGTTACTTGCAGGTAGCCCACTGTGAACTTTGGACTGGGCCACATTCCAAACATTCTGGGATGGGCCACTTTAGTTTGTAAAGCAAGTACTTAAGTCTCTATAGGATTGTTTAACTTGGTATTAGTACGAAAAGAATTTATAGGCAATATGAAAAGGATTTAAAGGCAGTCATGGATTAAGGTTTCATGGATGAGGTTTAACATCTGTTATGGGATTATACCTGAAAGAACAACTGGTGGGTGGGGAACGCCCCTCACACACCTGACTGTGTATAAAAGACCCTTGTAATTCCCAATAAACGGCTTCTGCACTAGACAGGGGTCCAGTCTCAGTCTCTCTCTCTCTCTCTCTCTCTCTCTCTCTCTTTCTCTCTCTCCCTCCCTCCCCCTCTCCTTCCCCCCAGTCGCCGACGCCATCTCCACCTTTGGGGACTCCAGCAGCCTTCCAAGCTGGAACCCCCCAGGCAGTCTTGGAGCCACGCCGCTTTGTCACAGCCCTGTGTCTTCGACTCTTCCTCCTTCCCACCCTCCACCCAACCCCAGAGTCACAAGGCCACCCCAACCGAAGGCAAAATAACATCATCCCCAGAGTTGTCCTCCTCAGCCTCCCCTTGCTCAGAGGAAATTCCTCCCAGAGAGTTCCTGCATCCTGGGGCCTGATCCTGCCTTTTCTACCCTGCCAGCGCTGACCTCAGCTGCCCTGCCCTGTCCTGGCTGTGGAGTGTCCTGCCGAGGCCACCTTTCCTCTAGACTCGTTCACCTACCCTCCGAGTTGCTGCCAGAATTTTCTCCCTAAAACAATTGAGCCGGGCTCGGTGGCTCAGCCTGTCATCCCGCGCCTTTGGGAGGCCAAGGTGAGTGAATGGCCTGAGCCCGTGGGCTCGAGACCTGCCTGGGCAGCGAGACCTCATCTCTACAATAAATCAAAAAATCAACCGGGCGTGGTAGCACGTGCCTGTAATTCCGGCTACTCGGAAGGCCGAGGCGGAAGGATCGCTGGAGCCCGGCAGGTCGAGGCTGCAGTGGCCAGGAGCGGCGGCTGCACTCCAGTCTGGGCAACAGAGTGAGACTCCGACTCCAAAAAAAAAGCAATTGAGATCCAGGAAAACTCACCAGGTTCTCTGACACACTTTCCCCAGAAAGCACAGGGGTCATCTTCTCCCCGTCCAGCCAGAAGACAGAGGGCAGGCATGTGAAGAGGCGGAGACTGAGGCACCTGCAGGTCTGGGGCGGAGGTTGTCTGCGGTCCCTCTTCCCCTGTGCTCGCGGCACGCCATGGTGTCTTGGGGCTTCCCTCACCTGCTCACCTCCTGGGCGACCCGCCTTCCACAGCACTTCTCACCTCGCTGACTGTTTTGCCTCTCTCTCTCCCTGATGAGGGCCACGTTGGGTTCTAGGGTTCTCTCTCTTTCTGTCTCCTTCTCTTTGTCTCTGTCACGCTGTTTCTGTCTCTTTCTTTCTTTTTTCTGTCTCTTTTTTGCTCTGTATCTCTCTGTGTCTCTTTTTCTCTGTCTCTCTCTGTTTCGGTGTCTCTTTTTCTCTTTCTCTTTGTCTCCCTGTCTCTGTCTCTCTCTTGTCTCCCCTCTGTGCCCAGGGACAACAACCTTCAAAGCAAGTGGTGTACTTGCAGGCTCTTTTCCCCTTAACTATCCCCACTGGCAACTTCGGGGACTCTGGTGTCTGAGGGACAGCTCCTGACACCTGGTGTTCTTTGTTTTTTGAGTTGGAGTCTCACTCTGTCACCCAGGCTGGAGCACAATGGCATGCTCATGGCCATCCCTGTGTCCACCTGCTGGGCTCTGGCGATCCTTCTGCCTCAGCCTTCCAAGTAACCAGAACTACAGGCATGCACTACCACGCCAGGCTAATTTTTGATTTATTGTAGAGACAAAGTCTCGTCAGGTTGCCCGAACTGGTCTCGAACCCGCAGGCTCAGGCAATACTCTTGCCTTGGCCTTCCAAAGTGCTGAGAATACCAAGCCCAGCTGACACCTGGTATTCTTAAGGCACTTTGCATGTGTTCCCACTGCAGATCTTGAAAGGATTACAGTGGGTAGATTGTGGCCTTATTCATTATTTATATGTTTATTTTCCCATCAGATTACAATTGGTGTAGCTAGGAAAATGTATTCTTTATAAGTATCCTAATTCTATGACTGTCTATAAGTGAATGGATTCATGTAGTCTTTGTTTTCTAAAACTTGCCACACTGGACTGCCACTGGACTGCTGCTGTCTGTGTGTCTGTGATGGCTGACAGGAACAGTACTTTCCTTTCATGGAAAGATGGTGCGGTGTACAGGGGTGGGCTTTGTTAGAGACTTTTATGTCTGGCATATAGAGAGATGCCCTCTCTCTGACAGCTTCAGGCCATCTGCCACCAAGAGCCAGAACTACATGGCTTGATATACCCTGAGATGTATCTTCTAACTTTAACAATTTCACTGGCTCCACTTTAATGTGCTGTGAAGATATTTCTCTTGTGGAAGATATAAGAGTGTTTTGCCTGGTTTAGAAATGGTGTAGTCACCTTAATTTTCTTCTTTTTTCTAGAGACAGGATCTTGCTCTGTCAGTCAGGCTGGAGTGCAGTGGCAAGATTATAGCTCACAGCAAACTTGCATTCCTGGGCTCGAGTGATCCTCCCATCTCAACCTCTCAAGTAGCTAGGACTATAGGTACGTGCAGCCATGCCTGTTTTAAACTGTTGATCTCGGGTGATCGTCCCACCTTAATCTTCCAATGTGCTGGGATTACAGGCACGAGCCACTTTGCCCAGACTCTTAGCTTTAAATTTAAAGAGTAATTGACAGCTCAGAGCCTGCTGAAGCCCTGCTATATCTTGATCAAGAGGCAAGAGGAGAAAGCAGAAGACACGGGAAAAATGATGTCAACATTGCTGCCTCCTGGATTTAGGGACCAATGGGGATCAAAGCCTGATGCATTCTGTAATAATTAAGCAAAAAGCAGGGGAAGAAACTCTTTCAGAGCAGAAGTCAAGACACCTGGCTTTCCGAACTGAGGCCCCTCCAGCTAATCCAGTGTCCTTGAACCTCTGTTTTCTCTTTTGTAAAATAAGCCTCACAAAGGCAGAAACTGTCTTTCTTTGTCACATTGATAACAGCTATTCAATTAAAGCTTATTGAAGGAATGAATGTGTGGTGGCTCTGATACCAGACCAAGCTTGTTGCAGCCTGTTACACAGTAAGCCAATTAGAGACGATAAGTTTTGCAGTAGAGAAAAGGTTTTATTCCAAGGCAGTCAAGTCGGGAGACAGACCAGCTCTCAACTCCGCCTCCCCAAACATGGGATTGTAGGGATATTTATGAGATAGAGGAGCAAAGCAGTCTGAGGCCAGAGGAAAGATGATCAGACATAAGGAAGAGTAAGGCAATCAGTCATCTTTGCAAGGGTAGTCAAGCTTCACGGCGCCACAAAGGATGCACGTCCACAAAATGGAGATTTTGGTCCTCTGACATCATAGTCACCTACTGGGTTTCATGAAGCTCCATTCGAAGGGTCGGTGGCCTCAGCTGGCTTGAACTGGATAAGCTCTAACCCCAGGTTCCTGAAAAACAACGTACGCAGCCATTAGCCTGGCAACCTATATGCTGGTGATGTTACCTGTAAGGAAGCTGGTGGTAGATTGGCTGTATACTGCTTAGCTGTATGCCTTTTAGCTGTATGGACTTTAAATGAACTAAAAGCAAATGGATAAAAACAAGCAAGGGAAGTCAAGCCTGGCAGGCTTGGTCATGTTAGCCCTTGGTTCTCTTTTGGTTTTTTTGAGTTGGAGTCTCACTCCATCGCCCAGACTGGAGCGCAGCGGCCGCTGCGGCCACCGCCGCCTCGACCTGCTGGGCTCCGGCGATCTTTCCGCCTCAGCCTCCCGAGTAGGCAGAACTACAGGCACGTGCCACCAAGCCCGGCTGATTTTCGATTTATTGTAGAGATGAGGTTTGGCCAAGTTGCCCGGGTGGATCTCGAACCCACGGGCTCAGGCCATCCACTCGCCTCAGCCTCCCAAAGTGCTGGGATGACAGGCTGAGCCACCGAGCCCAGCCAGCCCTTGGCTCTAATGTGTGGTGGTTCTAAGTTTATTTTAGTACAAAATAGTTATTATTGTGTGCCAAAACATGTATCCGAGGCATCATTGAGGTGGCCTAGGACATAATCAGATTCTTTCAGGCTCACAGTTTTCAGATAGCTAGAGAAGAGAAGGAGCAAAGGCTTCACGCCAGGGTATTCAAGGCTACCCGGAGAATGGGGCTGGGATCTGTCAAAGCAGCACCAACTATCAAATATCCTGAACCAAGATAAAGTTAGCTCAGCTACAAAGCCAGAGACAGAAGGTAAGCTAATGGGTAATCCGGTCGTGAGTTGGAGTGAGAATCAAGGAGTCCCGAACTAGCACACTTCAAAGTCATCAAGCTTTTCTTTTCTTTTCTTTTCTTTTGAGTCTCACTCCGTCACCCAGGCTGGAGTGCTGTGGCACGCTCATGGCCACCCCAGCATCCACCTGCTGGGCTCCGGCGATCCTTTGCTTCAGCCTTCCAAAGAGCAGGAACTACAGGTGTGCGCTACCATGCCTGGCTAATTTTTGATTTATTGTAGAGATGAGATCTCACCAAGTTGCCTGGGCTGGTCTTGAACCCGTGGGCTCAGGCAATCCACTTGCCTCGGCCTCCCAAAGTGCTGGGATTACTGACTGAGCCACCAAGCCCGGCCCATCAAGCTTTTCAGTACTTGAGCTGAAATGGTAACTATTGAAAACATTTTAATGGAGTAGATATAAACTTGTCTAGAGTCCTTACTTGCTTCTGGGTCTCAAGCACAAATTCTGAGATACGATCAGCATTTCTTCCCATATGAACTGTTGCTGGGCGTGTAGTAAACCATTAATTAATGTTTGGTGGAATGAATGAAGGGGATAATGTTATTTGAGCTTTTATGTGACCCAACTAGAAATGTGCAGTTAGTTCCACAATTTCTCTGTTTGCCAATGATGCGCATTCTTATTCATTCTGATTTGGTTTGATTTATAATACACAGAATTGTGGTTGCTGGATGTGCCACAATTTTGTGTTTTATAGTTATCATGCAGGTGTGTGTTTGCATATCCGTGTATGAACAGTTGAACTCAGTTTAGCAGTCAGAAGTTCCTTTTTCTTTTTTCCTTTAAATTTTTTATGTGTTATTTTGAATGCTGAGAGGGCTGTTCCAGTCCTGTATTAGCATAATTTTCTTAAAAATTTGTACTTAGTTTTTATTGCCATTATGAATTTTCTCATGAGTCCTCTTTTCCCCAGACGTTACATTCAAATAAAAACTTGAATATAATGAAGCTAAATTCCTATGATTCATTTGCTCTCAATATGGGAGAAAGGCCACCAAATTTGACATAAAAGCCAGATCCATAAAAAGTCTAAATTATCCACTAGCTGTTGACCTTAAACAAGTCAGGCATTTTTTTCTTGGTCAGAGGAAAGACTCTTGGAAGGGCAGAAAAAGAACTTCCAAAAAATCTCCTTTTCCATAAAAGCAACAAGAACACTGGTAAAAACTGACAAAATCAAAACTTAGATGGATTTCGAGTTGATCATACTCAGTGATCTATCACGGAAACAAAGAACAGAATACCACATTCTCACTCATATGCACACCCTGAACATTTACCATATTATAAGAAAAGGATTGGCAGTAGTGGGATACTGCCAGGGTGAGTGTGGGGTGGAACTCAACATCAACAAGGGTAACTGATCTCAAACCAGGCAAAGTGGGGACCAAAGGGAGGCCCACACTTTACCTGTAGGATGACCACGTGAATTCCTAATCGTGAATTGTACCCCACATCTTTAAAACAAACAAACAACCTTTAAATCAGAAGTCTGGAAATTAACTAAAGGCTTACAACAATCCAAGGAACATTTATACCCAAATGCCTGGATCTTAGTAAGAACAGTGTGCTTTGTTCACTGCTTTGTTTTGTGATGCAAAGCGAAGTGTTTGCTTTGTGATGTTTTAACTTGCTCTATTCCCTTCCCTTTCTCGGTCAATACGCTAGAAACTACTGAATCGTACATTTTATTTTGTATTTTTATTTTTTAAGTTGAAGTCTCACTCTGTCACCCAGGCTAAAGTACAGAGGCATGATAATGATTTACCCCAGCCTCAACCTCCTGGGCTCAAGCAATACTCCCACCTCGGCCTCCCGAGGACTACATGTGTATGCCACCACTTTTGGCTAATTAAAAAATTTTTTTTGTAGAGACAGGTTCTCACCATATTGCCTAGGCTGGTCTTAAACTCCTGGTCTCAAGCCATCTTCTTGCCTTGGCCTCCCACAGTGTTAGGATTGCAGGCATGAGCCACTGTGCCCAGCCAAATTGTACATTTTAAATGGATGGATTTTTATGCAAATTACATTTTAATGAAACTGTTTGGTTTTTTTTTTTGAGTTGAAGTCTCTGTTGCCCAGGCTGGGGTGCAGAGGCACGCTCATAGCCACCCCAGCTTTGGCCCACTGGGCTCAGGCTACCCTTCCAGCTCAGCTTTCCAAGTAGCTGGAACTACAGGTGTGAGCTACCACACCCAGCTAATTTTTTGATTTTATTGTAGAGATGAGATCTCGCTAAGTTGCCCAGGCTGGTCTCGAACCCGTGGGCTCAGGCAATCCTCTCACCTTGGCTCCCAAAGTGCTGGGATTACAGGCTTGGGCCACTGCGCCCGGCCTAATAAATCTGTTACACTTTATTTTCCTCTGTATCTTTGTTCTCTCATTTGAGACACGAGAGGGTTGGAGTTGATAATCTTTATAGCTTCTTCCATCTCATCTTATTCATTGGATGTGTGCATTTTAGTTGCATGGAGACGGAACTTTTAAAAGTGTCATTTTATTTACTCATTATTTTATTCTCAGAGATGCTATTTTATTTCCCATGTTCTCTGTTAATCCTACTCTTTAACATTCTCTACCCCTAAGTTGCCTTGTAGAATATGTGAACATTTTAAAGCTTCCAAAGAATGCACACTTATTTAAAAATTAGTGTGTGTGTACATGCAATACGTTGAGTGTTAGGTGTAAAAGAGATAATTTTAATCTAACGGGAGAAATGATTTAAATTAGGTGAAAATTTTCTGTGATAATATAAACATTTTTAGAGTAACTTTTCCCAAACAAAAAACTCCAGAGATACTGAGGTAGGTGACAATATTTTTGATAAAGCAGATACAGCCACGACATGTAAAAGTAAGAGCATTTTTTAAAAGGATACCTGAGTTTTAATTTTAATTCTAACATGAGTGAGTCTATTTTTTTGTTTTTTGAGTTGGAGTCTCACTCCTGTTGCCCAAGCTGGAGTGCGGTGGCATGCTCACGGCCACCGCAGCCTCGACCTACTGGGTTTATGCAATCCTTTCCTCTCAGCCTTCCAAGTAGCTGGAATTACAGATGCACATCACCATGCCTGGCTAGTTTTTTTATGATTTATTGTAGAGATGAGGTCTCATCAAGCTGCCCAGGCTGGTTTTGAATCCCTGGGCTCAGGCAATCCTTTCACCTCAGCCTCCCAAAGTGCTGGGATTACAGGCTGAGCCACCATACCCGGCTGAGTGAGTCTATTAAGAGGTTTAAATCTTAGGTTTTAATTGTAACCACACATAATCAATATATATGCATACTTAAATATATATGTGTACGTGGTCTAACAATTAAGTTCACTAACTCATCCTAGAAAAAGTGCTATGTACCTCACTGCTGAATAAAACTATAGTCATCTTTGAATCAGTTCTCTTGGGAAGCCATGCACCAACACCAGTGCATGTTTTGAAACACCAGTTTTGAAACTCTTTTTCTGGTATGGCCATCTGAACTGCTATTGTATTACTCTTGATGTCCTGAATGTTAGCAAAATGTCTTCCTTTCAATATTTTCTTTATCTTCAGGTAAAGAAAAAAGTCATTAGGGGACAAATTAGCTGAATAGGGAGAATGTTTACCAGCTAAAAATTCCTTCACAGACAGTGCTGTGTGAGCTAGTGCATTGTCATGATGTCAGAACTCCTTCGGGATGATTTTGCATACGCCTTTCGCAAGCTAAGATTTTCAGTTAACGTTTTCCTGTTTCTCTTTTGAGGTTTATTTGGTCTACTATGCTTCTCACAGTCAGCCGACAATTTTGACCCACAGTTCAACACATTTTTGCAATGTTTTTGTCAGTTCTGCTTGTTACTGGTTGTCCTGACCTCTCTTTATCAGTGATGCTTTCTCTCCCCTCAGAAAAACGTTTACTCCATTTGTGCCCTGTCATTTTCTTCATGGCATTATCCCCACAAACTTGGACTAACATGTCCCTGATTTCTCTTCCACTCTTGCCAAGTTTAACAAGAAATCTAATGTTTGTTTGTTGCTGTAATTCAAGTTTCAGTATTCCCATGACAGCACACAAAAATATGCAGCAACAATAATGAATGCCACTCAGCAAGACATCACCACACATTGGCACAAATACGGCTGCGAGACACGGATATACCAAGGTTATGGAACCTTACTGAATTATTTGTACAGTGCTGCCAATGAAAGTGCATGGTGGCACGTTTGCAAACTTAATTGCCAGACCTCGTATGCGTACATTATTACTATGAAGCACACCGTTAATATTTATCAGAAGTAGTAATAAAAATAATGACTGATAGTTGCAGGAACTTCTTGTGATCAAAATTAGTCCTTATTCCATTTTACAGATTAATAAAACCGTAGCTATTGAGTTAGCAAGTGACAGGAACAGAGCTCTTAACCTCTAGGAAATATTCTTCGCAATATGTTATTAGCAAATGCCCTGGGACCTTGGAGAACTCTGGCATTTGGAAGTATCAAGTAATGTCTCTCATTCAATTCAAGGAGCTGCTGAAAAGTTTAAATGATCTCCTCCAGGCTAGCAATGGACATTGGCTGGGGATAAGAAGCTTACAGTGAACTAAGCACACATATTACTCTTATATAAAGGGACAACGGAAATTTCAGAGCTGCCCTGAGATCTCGATGCCCGTGGACAATCTTTGCTGGTAAGATCACAGATATTAAATGCTGGTTTTCAAATGCTGCTGGCCCAATTATTATAAAAAGTGCTTTATAAATGACACTATTCAAATCAAAGGTGATCTGAAACTCATTACAATACATTAATATTATATAGAGTTAAAAAGTTCAAGCACTTCATCACACAGCAAAATTCACATTTGTATTTGAATAAGTCTGTGTACATGTTTGTCTCACACCCTGTGACAAATATCTAAAAGATTCACTTTATTTCTGTGCTCTAAGCCGGGCTCGGTGGCTCAGCCTGTCATCCCGCGCCTTTGGGAGGCTGAGGTGAGTGGTGTGCCTGAGCCTGAGGGTTCGAGACCCGCCTGGGCAGTGAGACCTCATCTCTACAATAAATCCAAAAATCAGCCGGGCGTGGCAGCGCGCGCCTGTAATTCCGGCTACTCGGAAGGCAGAGGCGGAAGGATCGCCGGAGCCTAGCGGGTCGAGGCTGCGGTGGCCGGGAGCGGCCACTGCACTCCAGTCTGGGCGACAGAGTGAGACTCCAACTCAAAAAAAAAAAACCAAAACAAAACAAAAGAAAAAGACCATTATTATTTCTGTATAAATATTTGTATTTAAAATGTGATGCTATTTATTGCATCTTCACTGTCCCTTTTTTTTTTGAGTTGGAGTCTCACACTTGTCGCCCAGGCTGGAGTGCAGTGACACGCTCACGCCACTGCAGCCTCGACCTGCGGGGCTCAGGTGATCCTTCTGCCTCAGCCTTTCAAGTAGCTGGAACTACAGGCGTGTGCTACCATGCCTGGCTAATTTTTTGATTTACTGTAAAGATACAATCTCACCAAGTTGCCCAAGTGGGTCTTGAACCCCTGGGCTCAGGCAATCCTCTCGCCTCCACCTCCCAAAGTGCTGGTATTACAGGCTTGAGCCACCACGCCTGGCCAAGAAGTCAGTTTTTGATGGACTTTTACATGTTAACAAATCAAAGTGCCTTTTTTGTTTATTAAGTGTGAATAACAACAAATATGGCATGAGTTCCAAACTAATTGTGAGCTTTTTACTTTTCCTGGAAAAAAGTTGCTCTAGAGGCAGTAGAGAAGTTTGAGATACGTGTAGGGAGTCATAAAGGAGCCTCAACAGGCTGCCCTTAAGGGGGTGTTTGGAGGCGTCTGGGTTTAGCAGGATTTACTGAGGCCTATTAGGCACTTCATGTGCGTTGCCTGAGCTGATTCATCTCTGTAACAGCCCTGTCACCAAACAAGATATTTCACAGTGCAGGAAATGAAGACCCAGGTTAAATTAAATGCTCAGACATCTGTCTAGGAAATTGTGGCAGGTGGGGAACCCGGCTCCTTTGGTGTTCAGTCGAGTGTAAGAACAACATAATTTTTGGCTATTATTGCTTACTATTTCTCACTTTTGGTTTTCTGTAGCATAGCTATTAAAACATGACAAAGGAGGCTGAGTGCATTGATTCTTGCCTGTAATCCCATTGCTTTGGGAAGCCCAACTGGGAGGGTTGTTTAAGGCCAGGAGTTCGAGACCAGCCTAGGCAACATAGTGAGACCCTGTCCCTTAAAAAAAAAATAAGCCAGGTGTGGTGGTGCACACCTATAGTCCCAGCCACTCAGGAGGGTGAGGTGGGAGGATCACTTGAGCTTGAAAGTTCAAGGGTATAGTGAGTTATGGTTGTACCACTGTATTATAGCTTGGATAACAGAAAACCTGCCTCAAAACCAAAACAAAACAAAACAAATAAACAAAAATATCACAAAAGAATGGTCATCTCTAGAAGTATTTTTAAATGGGGAAAATATCTGTTAATCATTCTTATATTGAGGAAAGATGTCAAACTCTGCAAAATATTTAAGGTGCTTGATTCCGAGCCAAATGTGGGCTACCAGACCTGGGACACAGCTCCAAAAAGTCTTGAGATCATGTGTTCAGAGTGGGTGAATTGCAGTTTGGTTACATATATTTTAGGGAGTCAGAAGTTACAAACAACCATAAATCAAGACATGTGAGGTTTACATTGGTTTGGCCCATGAAGGTGGGGCATTTCTAAGTGGGAGCTAGCAGGTTATAGGGGTACTCAAATATTTTCTGATTGACGATTTGTTGCTCCTATGTAAAGAATTTGGAAATCAGTAGAGAGATGTCCTGTTGACACGAGGGAGTGAAAGAACACTATTTCTAGATGTGTAGATGAAGTTTTTTTTTTTTTTTAAAGCAGGATTTATTAAGAGGACAGAAAAGCTCCCACAGTGGGAGGGGACCCAAGGGGGTTGCCTTAGATGAAGTTTTATAGGTGACATACTTTAGATAGAATAGGTAAATGTTTTTAAAGGTGCTTGGAGTCCCCTAAAGATAGCTTTATGGGATCATAAAAATACTTTGATTTTCCTTTTTCATCTGTTATGTGTTATTATGCCAGAGCCAGGTTTGAAAGTAAACCACACTAAATAGTTAATAAAAAAGCCTGTCTCTCCAGTTCCCTTAGTTAGGAACTTGGCAAGGTAAAGAAAAAAGTTCAGTCATATTATCCCTCGCTTGTGGAGAATTCTCAAGTCCTCTTCCCTTTCTCCCTCTCTCTAGAATTTATGGCGTGCTCTTTGGTGTTGGTCAGGATGCTTTACGGTCCTTCGCCATGGCTCTTTCTTCTTATTTGAGTCAGAGTCTCACTCTGTTGCCTAGGTTGGAGTGCAGTGGCATGCTCACGGCTACCACAGCCTCGACCTGCTGGGCTCAGGCAATCCTTCTGCCTCAGCCTTCCAAGTAGCTAAAATTACAGGAGCAGCCACCCTGCCTGGCTAATTTTTGGATTTATTGTAGAGATGAGGTCTCACCAAGTTGCCCAGGCTGGTCTCAAACCCCTGGACTCAGGCAATCCTCTTGCCTCGGCCTCCTAGAGTGCTGAGATGACAGGCTTGAGCCACCGTGTCGGGCTCCTCATGGCTCCTGTGCTCAAAACGGAAACTTGGATAATTAAGAGAAAACAAATATGGAGTGTAAATTCTAAGATGTCCCATGTAGAAAAGAGATTGCAGGGAGGAAACACTGGCGGAGAGGGAAGAACTTATTTAGAAACATCATCAGGGCTGTCCTGCCCGAAAAGGTGGCATTTAAATGGATGCCTGTGACTGAGAGGCAGCTAAGCAGAAGTGTGAAGTCTAATTCAGGAAAATACTTGGCACTCTGAGAAACAGGGAGTCTTTACGATCAGCTTTGGACAGGGAAGTTATTTGTGATGGAATCATATAGGTTCTTAAGAGAATACCAAAAAAAAAGAAAAAGAAAAAAATCACTAACACAGAGAGAAAGTACACATTGTACAATTACTAGAACTGAAAAATTATGAACAGATGACAAAACATATAGTACTATTTAACAGAGAGAAGGAATAGCCAATATAAAACGTTGATATGATGTTCTAAAATACAAATGTCCAAAATCAAGACAAGACAAACATAATGATGCCTTTTTTTTTGGCATTCGCTCCCCAATATTTCCCAGATAGTTTCTAACTATTGAAGAAATGATTCTGAAATTTGAGGGTATTATATCTGAACATATAAGATAGACAAAAAATAAAACAAAACTGTCTAGAATGGCACAGTCCAAATGAAATGATCTTTTAATATATAATGAGGTGAGAGAAGAAATTGCATGTAAGATAATTTTTTGATGAATTTGTTTTTCTAAATTGAACCATATGTTATACATTTAAGGTAACATTCCTATAAAATATAAGGAAATTGGAAAAAGGATGCAGAAACACTTGTGTGACTATAAAAGTTGATGTACAAATAATTCCAACATTAATTCTTTTTTTTTTTTTTTTTTTGAGTTGGAGTCTCACTCTGTCGCCCAGACTGGAGTGCAGTGGTCGCTCCCGGTCACCGCAGCCTCGACCTGCTGGGCTCCGGCGATCCTTCCGCCTCTGCCTTCCAAGTAGCCGGAATTACAGGCACACGCTACCACGCCCGGCTGATTTTTTGATTTATTGTAGAGATGAGATCTCTCTGCCCAGGCGGGTCTCGAACCCGCGGGCTCAGGCCATCCACTCACCTCAGCCTCCCAAAGCGCGGGATTACAGGCTGAGCCACCGAGCCCGACTAATTTCTTTTTTTAAAAATTTAATTTCATTTAATTTAATTTTAGCACTGTGAGATCCATGTAAGGATTTTCTACATAAGTAAACTGTGTGCAGGTGGGATTTGGGCTTCTAGAGGGCCCTATCTCCCCCAGTAGTGGACGTGGTACTCAAAGTGTGGTTGTGTCTCTTATTCCTCATCTCTCCTTCCCTTCTTCAGCAGGGTTCAGCATTTGTTGCTTCCACCTTTCTGCTCGTGTGTCCGGGAATCAGGGCCTGCCAATGAGTGAAAACGTGGGATATTCAGTTTTCTGTTTCTGGGATAGTTCACTTAGAATGATGGCCTCCAGCTGCATCGATGTTGCTGCAAAGGCCATGGTTTTGTTTTTCTTTGTGGCTGCATAGTATTACATCATGGATATGTACCGTATTTTCTTTATCCAGACCACTTTTGATGGCATCTCAGTTGATTCCGTGCTTTTGGTACTGTGAATAATGCTGCAATGAACACTTATGTGCAGGTGTCTTTTTGGGAGAACAATTTATGTTCCTCTGGATATAATCCCAGAAACGGGATTGCTGGATCATATGGTAGTTCAATTTTTAGTTCTTTGAGAAAACTCTACACTACTTTCCACAAAGTTTGAACTTGTTTGCATTCTCACCAACAGTGAAGAAGCATCTTTTTTTCTCCACAGCCTCACCAACACCTACTGGTTTTTGACTTTTTAATGAAAGTCATCCAAACCGGTGTGAGGTGGTATCTTATTGTGGTTTTGATTTGCATTTATCTGATGCTTAGTGAAGACGAGAATTTTTTTCATGCTTGTTGGCTATTTTTTTTTTTTTTAAGTAGGAGTTTCATTCTATCACCTCAGCCTTCCAAGTAGCTGGAACCACAGATGCACACAACCATGCCTAGCTATTTTTAAAAAAATTTATTGTAGAGACGAGGTCTTGCCAACTTTCCCTTGTGGAAAGAAGGGCTGGTCTTGACTCCCTGGCCTCAGGTAATCCTCTTGTCTCCACCTCCCAAAGTTACAGGTGTGAGCCACTGTGCCTAGCTTTTGATGGCTATTTGGATGTCTTCCTCTGAGAAGCATCTGTTCCTGTCTTTTGCCCACTTTTTAGTGGGGTGAATAATTTTCTCCTGTCAAGTGATTTGAGTTGCTTATAGATCCTGGATGTTAGGCCTTTGTCAAATGCAAAGCTTGCAAATATTTTTTCCCATTCCATGAATTGTTTCTTTACTCTCTTGATGGTTCCTTTTGCTATGCAAAAACTTTTTAGCTTGATAAGGTCCCACCTTATCAATTTTAGTTTTAGTTTTTGCCGCATTTGCTTTTGAGGACTTGGCCATGAATTCACTACCTAGACTAATTTTCAGGAGGGTATTCCGTTTTTTTTCCCCAAAGATTCTTATAGACAGAGGTTTCCTATAAGTCCTTGATCCATTGTGAGTTAATTTTTATATATGGTGGTAGATGGGGAGTCTATCCAGTTCATTCTTCTCCATGTGGCTAGCCAGTTTACCTAGTGCTATTTGCCAAATAAATTTCTTCCCCCCCCCCAGTGTTTTCTTTCTTCGACTTTATCAACGATGAGTTGGTTGAAGATCCATGGTTTTATTTTCAGTTCTTGTCCCGTTCCATTGGTCTATGTGTCTTTTTCTGTACCAGCACATGCTGACTTGGGTACCATAGCTTTGGAGCAAAGTTTGAGATCTGGAAGTATAACTCCTCCAGCTTTGTTCTCTTTGCTAAGGATTGCTTTAGCTATTCAGGCTCTTTTTTGCTTCCACATAAACTTCTGTATTGTCTTTTCTAGTTCTGTGGAAATTGTTTTGAATCTGTAGATTGCCTTGGGTAGGATGGACATCTTGATTATATTGATTCTTCCAATCCATGAGCATGAGATGTTTTTCTGTTTATTTTTGTCATCCTTGATTTCTTTGAGCAGTGTTTTGCACGTTTCAAAGTTTTTCACTTCTTTGTTAGATGGTTGCTGATGTATTTTATTTTGGAGGGAGGCTACTGTGAACGGGATTGTTTTTTATTTGGTTCTCAACCTGCTTGCTCTTGGTATATAGAAATGCAACTCTTTTTGTCCACTGATTTTGTATCCCGAGACTTTTCTGAAGTCATTTATTAGTATAAGCGCTTTGATAGACTTTCTAGGGTTTTCTAGGTATAGAATCATAGCATCGGCAAAGAGGGAAAATTTAACCTTGTTTTTTTTTCTTGTTTGGATACTCCTAATTTGTTTCTCCTGACTGAATTCTATAGCTGGGGCTTCTAGCACTATGTTAAACAGAAAGGGTGAGAGCGGACATCCTTGTCTTGTTCCAATTCTTAGGGGGAATGCTACCAGCTTCTGCCCATTAATTATGATGTTGGCTTTGGGTTTGTCACAAACCACTTTTGTTATTTTTAGGAATGTTCCTTTGATGCCTAAGTGTTTAAAGATTTTTATCATGATGGAGTTTGGATTTTGTTGAATGCTTTTTCTGCATATAATGAGATAATCATATAGTTCTTTGTTTTATACCTGTTTATGTGGTATACTATGCTTATTGATTTACATATGTTGAACCAGTCTTCCATTCTGGGAATGAAGCCCACCTGGTTGTAATGGATGATCTTTGATATGTGTTGTTGGGTGCGATTTGCTAGAATCTTGTTGAGACTTGTTACATCCATACTCATCAGATAAATTTGCCTGTAGTTTTTTTCCTCATTGGGTCTTTGCCAATTTCAAATATCAGGATGATATTGGTTTCATAGAATGAGATATGGAGAAGTCCTTTTTTGATTCCCTGGAATACCGTTAGTGGGATTGGTATCAGCTCTTCCTTATATGTCTTGTAGAATTCAACTGAGAAACCATCTGGCCCAGGGCTTTTTTTTTTTTTTGTGGGAAGATTTTTTTTGTTACTGAGTCAATTTCTTGGATTCTTATTGGTCTGTTTAGAGGTTTTTTTTTTTGTTTTGTTTTTTTGAGTTGGAGTCTCACTCTGTCGCCCAGACTGGAGTGCAGTGGCCGCTCCCGGCCACCGCAGCCTCGACCTGCTGGGCTCCGGCGATCCTTCCGCCTCAGCCTTCCGAGTAGCCGGAATTACAGGCATGCGCTACCACGCCCGACTGATTTTTTGATTTATTGTAGAGATGAGGTCTTGCTGCCCAGGTGGGTCTCGAACCGCGAGCTCAGGCAATCCACTCACCTCAGCCTCCCAAAGGCGCGGGATGACAGGCTGAGCCACCGAGCCCGGCTTTGTTTAGAGTTTTAACTTCTTCCTGTTTCAGTATTAGGAGTTCTTCCTGTTTCAGTATTATATAATGCCAGGAATTCCTCCATTTTCTCTAGATTTTTTCTAGTTTACTCACACACATGTTCATAGTAGTCTCTTATAATCTTTTGTATTTCTTCTGGATCAGTTGCAATGTTGCCTTTTTCCTTTCTAATTGTGTTTATTAGATTTTTCTCTTCCTCCCCCATCCCCT
Organism: Carlito syrichta; assembly: GCF_000164805.1. Classification (NCBI taxonomy): domain Eukaryota; kingdom Metazoa; phylum Chordata; class Mammalia; order Primates; family Tarsiidae; genus Carlito; species Carlito syrichta. The sequence continues at coordinate 115,852 of NW_007259153.1, read as the reverse complement.
TTGTTAATCTTATTTATCGTTTCAAGAACCAGTTTTTCATCTAGTTGATCCTTGGTATGATTTTTTTTTTTTTTTGGTCTTTATTTCATTCAACTGTGACTTTATTTTAACGATGTCCGTTTTCCACTAATCCTGGGATTGGATTACTCTTGTCTTTTCAGTTCCCTTAGGTGCTACATTAGACTGCTTACTTGAGATCGCTCTGTTTTCTTGATATGTGCATGTAGTGCTATAAAATTTCTTCTTTGCACCACAGTCATGGCATCCCAGAGGTTTTGGTGTGTTGTCTTTGCTTTCGTTTATTTCTAGGAATCTTTTTAATTTCTGCCTCATTTTCTGTGTTAACCCAAAAGTCATCCAGAAGCATTTTTAATTTCCATATATTTGTGTGTTTTGGGTAGTTCCTGTTGGTGATGATATTTATTTTTATACCACTGTGGTCTGAGAAGATGCTTGGTATGATTTTGAACTTTTAAAGTTTTTTATGTCTGAGTATATGGTCAATCTCGGAATCTGTTCTATGAGCTGGTGAGAAGAATGTATAGTCTGTGTTTGTTGGGCATTGTTCTGTACTTGTCCATTAGACCCGATTGGTTGAGTGTTGAGTTAAGGTTTCTGATTTCCTTGTTAGTTTTTTGATGATCTGTCTAAGGCTGTTAGCGGGGTAGTAAAGCCTCTGACTGTAATTGTATGGCTGTCTATGTCCTCTTTTAGTTTAATTAGTAATTGTTTTCATAAATCTGAGTGCTCTTGCATGTGTGTATATATATTAAATATGGATATTTCTTGCTGGTGGATTGTGCCTTTTATCATGATGCATTGTCTTTTTAAACTTCTGTTGGTTTAAAGTCTGGTTTGTATGATCTAAGAATAGCTATTTCTGCTCTTTTTTTGTATTCCATTTGCCTGGAAAATCTTTCTCCAGCCTTTAACCTTGAGACTGTGGGTATTATTTAAAGTGAGATGGATTTCCTGAAGGGAACAGAAGGAATGATCATGTTTCTTTATCCAATTTGCTTGGCTATGTCTTTTGAGTGGCATGTTCAGTCCATTCACATTTAAGTTAATTGTTGGTATGTGGGGATTTGTACCTGCCATATTGTTATTAGGGTTAGGGAGGCTGCTTTGTTTTTTAATTTTTGTTGCTGATTTGTATGATCTGTAAACTTGGTACTTGTTTATTCTTTTGAGATGGGTGGAACCATTCTTTTGTTTCTGATGCTTCTGAAGCATCTCCTGAAGGGCTGGTCTGGAGGTAGCATATTCTCTTAGGGATTGGATGTCTGGGAAGGATTTTATTTCTCTTTCATTGATGAAGCATATCTTGTTGAGGTTGGAAATTCTTGACTGGAATTGCTTTTCTTGAAGAATGTTAAAGATGGGGCTTTAGTCCTTTGGTTTGTAGGTTCTTTTGTTGAGAAATCCACTGCAATTCTGATCGGTCTTCCTTGGTAAGTGGTTTGTGTCTTTTCTCTAGATGCCTTTAGGATTGTTTCTTTCATGCTCACCTTGTGGGGACAAATTATTATGTGCCTTGGGGATGGTCTTCTCATGTAATACCTCATATGAGTTCTCTGAATCTCTTGCATCTGCATGATCACCTCTCTAGTGAGATCATGGAAAGATTTTTGGATGACAACTTGGGAGGTTTGTTCCAAAGTGTTCTTCAATTCCCCTTCTCTCTCAGGGATCCCAGTCAACCATGGATTTGGTTTCTTTACATAATCTCTAATCTCTCATAGGCTTTTCTCATTCTTTTTAATAAGCCTTTTCTCCTTGTTTTTGGTCTGAGTTAGTTCAGTCCTCAAGTTCTGAGATATTTTCCTCTGTCTGGCTGATTTTTGTTGTTAAAGCTTTCTATTATGTTTGAAATTCCTGGGAAGAATTCTTCATTTCCAGAAGTTCAGATTGGACCTTTCTTATAACGGCCATCTCAGCTTTCACTTCCTGTGTTGTTTTTGTGGCCTGGATGATCTGTGTCTACCTTTCCATGGATCTTATTGAGTTTCTTTGCCATCCATAGTCTGAATTCTATGCTTATCATCAGGAATAGGTCAGTCTGGATGGGTTTCACTGCTTGGGGTCTGGGAAGCCCTTTTTGGGGTATTGCCTCATTAAGGTTTTGGGGATTGCTGGTGTTTTTTTTGCTGGTTCTTCCTTGTCTGTGAAAGCAACCCATCTATCTATCTATCTATCTATCTATCTATCTATCTATCTATCTACCTATCTATCTATCTTTAGTTAGATAATGTTGCTACTATTGTGGTGGCCATTTGTGGGAAATTTATTTTGGCCTATAGGATGCCCCTCTGTTGTGGTATATTCTCTCTTCCCCTCATGGTGGTAATCCATGAGGGCCCAACCACTGTGCGTCCTACTGCTTTTCTGGGTCTAGCTGCCACCATTTGGCTGCTGCTGAAGGATGCCTGCAAGGTATCTAATGATGAGAAGGCACAGGGATTGAATTCTAAGGGGAGTTGTCAATGATGTCTCTAGAGGACCCTCTGGAGAAGCACTCTGATGTGTTGGTTTATGGACTAGTTTGCGAGATGTACGGTGCCATGGACTTTGCTCCTATCTCCTTCTTAAGGGCTGTGTTTTTATGAGATGCTATAAGTGGGCTGTGCCAGTTGTCCTCCAGCCAGTAGGTCATGCTTGTAGGAGACAGCCCACTGTGTTTGATGGTTGTGGGTTTTTTGCTTGGCCTTTGTCTCCCCTCAGGAAGTGTGCAGATGGCCTTGGTGATGGGTAGGGTATGGGTTCTCCCAAAGTTCCTTCATCCTTGTGGTTTTGAGGGTTTGGAAAGAAGAACTGGTTAGCGAGGGCTGAGTCAGATGGGAATTCTCTCCAGCTCCACCCACCCCATGCACACAAATGGATACTCCAGCAGCAAATAGGTCCCCTGACTGTTTTAACTACCCTGTGGGGCTGGCCAAGTCATCTCTATTGTACAACAAATGAGAGAAGCATTACCAGGACGACCAGTCCCCTGCTTTTTCCCGGTTCCCCTTTCCTTGTCTGAGGCTGTCCACACTCAGAACTCAAAGTTTTTACCATGGACTGGGTTTGACTGGTCTGTGTGTCCGTTCCCTACCTCTTCACCCTCAGTGGGAATCACGAGGGAGAATGGGTCCCCTGGCAGCTGTGGTAATTCTGCAAGAATAGCAGAGCTGTCTGCTGCACAGAAGTGTTCACGAGGGGAGAAAAGGGTTACCAGGATGATAGGGCTCCTCCTGGCCTCCCCTCTCTTGCTAGCAGGCTTTCTGCCTTCAGAACTCAAAAGTTGACTCAGCAACAGCGTCTCCTTCTGAAACTTCCCCTCAAAAGGAACTGCCCAAAGGGGCAGATTTGCCCTTGGGGCAAATAAACGTGGTTGGGGTTCCAATCTCCACGTGGGTTCTGGAAGTTTGCAGTTGTGCCATATCCATGCAGTTTCCTATGTGGGACTGTAGTTCCTTTAGGTTCGGGGAGCATTCCCACTCTTTGGCAGGGAAGCCAAATTCCTAATTTCCTGCATTGGCTATTTCCCACATCCAGGGGTTGCTCTCTTGCTGATGCCGCCTGGAGGGGAGGGGACTTCCTGCCTCCAAAACAGGCTTCCCATTCTCTCTCCTCTCTGCTCTCTGTGGGTCCCACCGTTTCTCTGTGGATTGTGAGGTGTGTCTTCTATCTCAGCCTGCTCTAACCACTGAGGGTCTCTGGCTGCTGGGACTCTCCTTCATAGTTTGCTCTGTGAGAGAGGCACTGGTTGGCCACTTCTAGGTGGTCTTCTCGAATCCTCCCCAAACTAATTTCTATAGAAATGATTTTCTGACGATAGATTGAGATGTCTTCACCATAGATATGAACACATTCAGTAACACAGTGTTCTTTTTGGTTCTCTTTGAAATATTTCAGCAAAGAAAAAAAATTAAATATTCCTTTAAGAGGTGGCGAGATTTCTAATCCATGTAATGTCGATTTATATGATGAACTTAAAAATACGTTGTAGTATTTTTTAGGATAATGATAACTTTTCATTTGCCATCTGCCCTTACAATTCCATATGCAAAATCCATTGTTTTGTTCTGAGTCTAAATATTCCCTAAAAATAGAGAACTTTATTTATAGTTGCTATTGCTGTATCTGAATAAAATTTTCCCAAACTGCAAAAAACTCTAAGAAAGATAGCCTAATTTTACATTCCTCTAAGAAAGCAAAATGACATGGAAAGTTTTGATTGTGTGCACATCATTAGTGATTTTGTTGACACAAAGGCAAAGCATACATTTTATGGAATAAACAGATGATCACTTAGGAGTCATATCTCTCTTGATTTTCCGACTCTTCCATCACCGTGGTGTGTCATTGGGACATCACAGCATCGACAATAATCATTCTATTCAATCATCATGGTTATTTGACCATGACTGTATCATTTTAACCACTTAGTATGAAGGTACACTTGTCAAGATAGGTGGCTAGAATACATTTTATTTACAGTTTGTTAGGTTAAAATACATCCCAGTGGGGCTTCCAAAATGTCAGGTCAGACCTGCCAGGGTAGGATTGTGTGATCCAGTGCTGTGTGAAAGATGCAAAGAATTGCACAGCAGTTGGATTGGAAAATACAGTTTCTTTAGAAAGTAAATGTCAGGGAGAGAGAGAGAGAGAGAGAGAGAGAGAGAGAGAGAGAGATATTGAGAGAGAGAGAGAGAGAGAGAGAGAGAGAGAGAGAGAGAGAGAGAGAAGATTCACCTCCCCAAGGTAGGAGAGAGACCCAAGAAACATGGTGGCCATATCTCAAGAAGCCACAGGGTCAGACCATGGCTTAACAAAACAATGGCTGCTTGAGGTTGAATGCTTTTAAACATTCCCCTTGATAGGGGCAGATCATTAAGGTGGTTGGATGGTGGTCTGCTCCATGTCATCACAGACGGGACAGGTAAGGGCAGATACCGATGTCAGGTGATGGACGGCAGGCAGATGGGTGGGCCAGTCACATGACTGCTGCCATGGTGTTGGGGTCTGTCTGTGTCATGAAGGACTGATTAGGTCAACTTGGGTCTTATGGGTCGAGGCAGAGACTTGAAATAGAAGAGCTAATTAGTACCAAACAAGCAGGGGAGGGGTTGTAAAACAATGATCAATAGCTACCTCTGAGAAACTGGTTCTGTCCTTGGCTAGTGGATTAGAGGGTAAGTTAAAGTGAACTGCTAGAAAAACATGACAACCAGGCAGTGTTAAAATGGCTGCTCTCTGGCTATATTGACTCCACCCATGTTAACTCCTTTCAAGTCTGGTTTACAACATTTCACTCTTGAGATGTATGATGCTCTCGTCCTGATGTCAGGGGCCAGCCTGAGTGGGGAGCCTTCATTATTCAGTGTTTGCTCGTTTGGATTCTCCAGTAACTTGTGCAGAGTGAGTGCTTAATAAACGTCTGCAATACCAGCTGCAGTGTCTTGCACCTGCAGTCCCAGTGACTCGGGAGGCTGAAGCTGGAGAATCCCTTGAGGTTAGGGGTTCAAGACCAGCAGTCCTCGTCTCCTAAAAAAATAAAAGTAAGTAAAAAATTGCGGAACGAATGAATATTGCCTGCTCCTACTTTTCTCGGTATCACTTGTCAGATATGGCTTGTTAGAAATGACTTGACTTTTTAAGGATGAACCAGCTCCTTCTCAGTGAAGCCTCTCCATGTGCCTTCAGCCAGAAGCCATTGCTTCTCCCCTGCCCACTGCAGACTTCTCGTCTGTGCTGCGTGCTGCAGGGTTACTTGTATATATACTCTCAGCAACACCCCTCAACTGGATCAGCAGCTCCCTGGGGCACACACAACTGCACTTTCCAGCTGCCTGTTGGACTTGGTACCTAGGTATCCATTACTTACAAACATCTTTTCACTGACAGTCTATATTTTTAAGAGATTGGTATAAGTAAATTTTTATTTATTTATTTTTATTTTTTGAGTTGGAGTCTCACCGTGTCGCCCAGACTGGAGTGCAGTGGCCGCTCCCGGCCACCGCAGCCTCGACCTGCTGAGCTCCGGCGACCCTTCCGCCT
>NW_007259153.1:100166-109571 GCF_000164805.1 Carlito syrichta | reverse complement strand
AGCCCAACAGGTTGAGGCTGTGGTGGCCGTGAGCATGCCACAGCACTCCAGCATGGGTGACAGAGTGAGACCCCAACTTCAAAAAAAAAAAAAATCTGATTCCTCCACATATGTGAAATAAGTACTTCTGCTTTTACCTTTTTGTTGCAAACTTTTGGACCTCTTATTAAATACACACAGAACAAACACCATACATTTTCTGAGACTGGGGAATGGTTTTTTAAAACTTTCTGCATAAATTCTTGAGGGTTGTTACCAACATAGCTAACAGAAAGAAAAGTAATAGATCTTAGATCTCTGGTGACTTGATAATTGAAATACATAATTTCAGGGTCAGAGGTGTATTGATCACCTGAGCTTAAGTGAGACTTTTATCAAGTCAAACAAAGGGATGCATGCTATGTGAGAGGGAGGCATTTTGTGGAGCCACGCTGCCACCCAGGCTTTGGTCAGTATCTTTTCAACTTGCTCATTCAATTTTAAGTCTGCTTTCGAAGCCACCTTTGCCCTGCTTGCTGTAAATGACCGGCTGTCAGCCGCTCTTATTTTCTCAGCAAGCTTTAAGTGCCTTATTTCTTTCTCATTTTTCCTTTCTTGTAAAGGAATCTTCCCAATTGGACCTCCGCTGAAATTTCTCTCTGTTCTTTTGCTTCTGCTTGCTTCAGGCAAAAATGAATCAGATCACCAATGAACTTTTAGTGTGAGGCATTACAGGTTTAAGTTCTTTGCCCAGTTCCTATTTAAGGATGATCGTGTGATAGTACAAATCAGAATTAGACATAAAAATGTCTTCTTTTTAAATTAAAAAGCCATTCCAAATGAAATTACATCCATCTATGAGCAATTTGGAATACGTTCTCATTTTTCAACTGGTAGAAATAGAGGTTTATTACAATTCCCGTGGGTCTTTACTTTTTCCTTGAGGCCGTTCTTTGTTAAGGATTCTGCCTGATATGTGTTGTCTCCCACCTGGGAAATCATGTGATGTTAGCGTAAAGAAAAAAATGAGTGATCAGTATTCAAAAATACATTAAAAAAATAGCTGATAGCCCTTTATGGCTTTGAATAAACTTACATGGACAATGGAAAAGGGGAATTTGATTTCTCTGGGAACTATAGTCTCTGTCAGGTTTTATATGATCGAGATAAATCAGTTTGTAGGACAAAATCGGTGCTCTGAGTCATGATTGTGTGCTATTCTTTATTTACGGTTCAATTGTCAATGGTCAGGTGCTCACTGATGTGAAGAGCTAAGGGCAGTGGCTGGAAGCAACCAAGTGCTGGCAGTCACTGCCAAGCCTTTCCCCAGGACTGTGGCAGACACCTCCATTTTGATGAGACACCTCAGTTACCCAGTTAGTAGACACCGCTTGGGTGCTCCCCAATTTTGCTCATTCTTCATGAGCAGCCTTTGCATTGTGGAAAGTATTCATAAAGCACCAAGAGGTGACCACCAAATTAACTTTTCTTCTGCAACCAAAGCCAGTGTTTTTCCCTCACAGCTAAACTGATTCCCTAGGGCTATTGTAACTTTGTGTACAAATATCACTGAAGGCAGGAACAGTAATTTTAACTAAGATGGGCACTGAGAAAAGGAAAGATGAGGATAGTAAATCTTGTGAATGTGTGGACACCCCCAAACCCACCCAGAATCAATTTGGCAGGACAATGGGTAGCAGTATTTAGGTTTGCTTCATGATGCCGGAATACATGACCTGCATAAAAGAGATCTTCTATGCCGGAGTTGAAATACAAAAGTACTTCTCTTAGATGATAAAGAAGGAAAATTAGAGAAAAAGCACAACCCTGACTGCAAGAGTCTATTTTTTTAAACCTTTATTTCCTTTTTGAAATTATCGATGACTGGGTGGACTTATGAGGAAATCGGAAAGGAAAAGCATTAAAGCAAACTTCTTCCATCTCCCATCCCAGCTGCTTTTTCTTATGGTTTGTTCTTTGTTGAATCTGGGCACGATCACAAGGCATGATTGGAGGACTTGGTTTCAGATTAGACCAAACAGTCTAATGCAAATTCCTTTTTTTCTCATCAGATCTTCGGAATCTCTGGTGACTTGGGGTCAGAGAGAGTCATCTAATATATGCAATAAAGATATATTAGATGTATATAATTTAATATAATCATGTTTCTCAGAGAAAATATGAGCCCCAGCGTAGTGCAAAAAAAAAAAAAATGCCAATTCATGTATTCATATGTAACAGACAAGTAGTCGATTGGAAATGGTGGCAAAAATATATAGCAAAAATAAAAAACTGTTTGACAGGAATAAAGTATAAAAAGGAAATGTTCAGGAAATTAAGATTCAGTAGTGTTTGATCTTAAAAACATGGTCTTTAGTGGTAATGTGTGTCTATAGTCTCTCCTGTCATTGTAAATTGTATTTTTGTCCGTAATTTGAAGCTTTCAAATAATTAAGATAAGAACAGATCTGTTTACAGGTTTAGCATAGTATGGCTGAGGCAATTTGTTACCCACATGTTTATGTAACCTCTGATGAGATTTCTCAATTTTTCTTGCCAAAATGAGAGCAATAATATTTCTGTGTGAAAAATCTTTGCAACTGTCTGAAAGCACTTTTCTTCTATGAAGATTAAAACAATTTTTCTTTTGTAAACTAACTTTGGCATTTCTCTGAATGGATTTTGTATTTTTCCTAGCCTTAGCAGAAAGTTGAAAACCGCCAAAGCAATTGCAACTCTTGACCCAAGTCAGGGAAGAATTTCTCTGTTGAAACTGCCTGTTTACAGTAGTCCTTCCCTGTTAACAGGGGTTACATTCCAAGACCCCCAGTGGATGGCTGAAACCTCTGAATAGCACCAAACTCTATCAACACTATATTTTTTCCTGATACATACATACATACCTATGATAAAGTTTAATTTATATATTAGATATAGTAGAGATTCATAACAATTGCTATGAATACTAATAAAATAGAATAATCATAATACACTGTCATACAAATTATGTGAATGTGGTCTTTCTCAAAATATCTTATTGTACTGTACTCACCTATTTTCGGACCATGGTTGACCATGTGTACCTGCAAAATGGTGGCTAAGAGGGGACTACTTGTACTAGCAGGACAAATTGTGTCTTCCAAGGCTTGTGGATTTTAGATTATCCATGATAAGCAGCAAAACTAAACTTTGGGTGGTGTGGTAAAAAGTGCCATACATGCCATCTAAAAAATACTTTATACCATATCTTTACTGTACTATGTTTAAATATGTTTAGATTCATAAATACTGTTGTACTTATTATTGTACATCACCCCTGTGTGGTTGAATACAATTACCTACAGTATTTAGTATGGTAACATGCTGTACAGGTGAGTATCCCAGGAGCAAGAGACTATCCCATATAGCCTAGGTGTGTAGTAGGCTATACCATCTAGGTTTGTGTAAGTACACTCTATGATGTCTGCGCAAAGATGAAAGTACCTAAGGACACATTTCTTTTTTTTTTTTGAGTTGGAGCCTAACTCCATTGCCCAGGCTGGGGTGCAGTGGCATGCTCACGGCCACCACAGCCTCGTCCTGCTGGGCTCCAGTCATCCTTCCACGTCAGCCTTCCAAGTAGCTGGAACTACAGGCGTGCATTACCATGCCCGGCTAATTTTTTTTATTTATTGTGGAGACCACGTTTTGCCAAGTTCCCTGGACTGGTCTCGAACTCTCAGGCTCAGGCAATTCACTTGCCTCGGCCTCCCAAAGTGCTGGGATTACAGGCTTGAGCCACTGCGCTCGGCCAAGGACACAATTCTAAGAACGGATTCCTGTTGTTAAAGTGATCCATGGCTGTAGATTACTATTTAAAGCTTCAACCTTCCTAGAGTTTTGTAGGATATAACTTAGAAGACTATTATTATATAATCATCTACAGACATTCCTTGAAGTAATTTTATCTCCTGGTGTAACATAATTCATACCAATGAATAATTTAGAGCACATAGCCCAGTGTAATTCATACTGGTACCAAAATATTTAAAAAAATTTATAATGATGCATTTTAGATTGCCATTTTTCAGGTTTTGGGCTAAATTTATCCCATATAAAATGTTTTTTTGTGTGTGAAAAAATAGTTAAGTATTTGAGTTTATAATGAAATTTGAATAAACTTGAAAGGGACAACAGGTAGTTTAAAATCAACTGAAGTTCTTAACTGGAATGCATTCTTCTTATTTTTTAGTATCTCAATTATGAAAACAAGCACCATTCTTTCCCAGGTAGTTTTTAGCAGGTTGTTTGGACTGCCAAGTGTTTTAAAGCCCAGTAGTTTGTTCCATGACAGGATGCAAAGACCCATGGGAGGAAGCTTTTGAGGGAGGTAGGGGCTTTTGGACACATGGGCGGGCCCGAAAGTCCATGGACTGTGTTGCTCTTTATCCAGATTCTCAATTCCTTGTGAATTCCACTGTTACTTGTCCATAGTGTTTTATGGCTCCCGTCTCATCCCCATTCCCAAACAAACTTTTCAGCTTTTCTTACTACTCGAGGAAACTGAACCTCGTCCCCAGGCAGCGATCCTGTTCCTGGGTGGTCTGCAGGAATGGAAGAGCTCTCTGGAGTTCATGCCCAGCCTACCTCTTGCCTACCCATGATGCAGGGTTGGAGCTGACTGCTACTCGGGTTTTGCAGATGGACATAAAGATGACCTCCATTGAGAACAAAAACCTTTTTTTTAAAAAAAAATTTATTATAAAGAAGTGGGGTACATTTCAGGGTTAGGTATATAAACATTGATCATGCAGGTACCCTTGTGGATGAGGTATACCCCTCCCTCCCCTGGCAGTTTCCCTCCACTGCCAATCCCACCCCCCAAAAAAAACTTTTTAATTTTCCACTTTTGGACCATAGACGAGAAGAAGGAAATCCAAAGTATCCACTGTTTCTTCTTTTTCTGTATGAATTAGGAAGCAACATCCAACAACAACAGCAAAAGACAAATGTTACTTTGATATTTAGAGAATCAATTACTGTTGCAAACTGATGAGTGCGTAAATCCAAGATATGAGTGTGTCTTTTTACGCATCACTTAGTAGTTTTATAGCATCTGTCATGTGACTAAGAGCCCCTGGGGTTAGAATTGTTCTGAGACCTCCGCTAGTAAACTGTTTATATAAGTGAGTAAATCATTTTGCTCACCATTGCCAATATATTGGCTCATTGATTACCCACAGTAAGATAATTATAGAGGTGCTATTATAGCTTCCACTTTTAGATGAAAAAATTGAGGTCCAGGGAATACAAATAGCTCTTCATTCTACCAGTTTGTGCTTGGAGGCTGAGGTCAAACCCCAGGCAGGCTGTCTTCTGAGACCCAGCTCTTTCTCCTCCTGCTATTTTGGAATAAAGTGACTTTTAAATGCAGATGAGTCTTCTGTTGTTTGAATGACCACGTTGGAATCATTAAAACTGTTGCCTGGGAACTGACCCAAGTTTCATCCTAATCACTAAAAAACAGAGCTAGTGTGACATCAGCTAATTGTACTTGAACCCGTGTGAAAGTGCAGCCTGGAAGTGTTTTTGAATGGCTTGAATGTCACCCTAGCTCTGCTGCTCCCCTTAAGTCCCAAGCCTTCCTTATATCTGAGAGGTTTGTGGGCTGAATCTGTTCTCTGCCTTGCTGAGTTTGGCAGAGAGCCGATTTATTATTTAATGTTCAATTACTGGAGTGTGCTTCTATCCTGAACAGCACAATATGTTTTTTCTACATTGATACATGATAATTATACATATATATGGGGTATATGCGATCTTTTGATGATGCATACAATGTATAATGATCAAATCAGAGTATTTAAGGTATCCATCGCCTTAAAAGTTTATCATTTATTTTTTGCGTCGGGAACATTTCAAATCTATGTATTTTGAAGCACACAGTAAATTATAGCTAACTAAAATCAATTTACTGCACTATTTAATATAAAATTTATTCCTTCAATCTATATGTTTGTACACATTAACCAATCTCTCTTTATTCCTTCCCTTTCCCAGACTTAGGCAACTATCATTCTACTCTCTACCTCCATGAAATCAACTTTTTTAGTTTCCTTATATCAGTGAGCACATATGATATTTGTCTTTCTGTGTCTGACTTGTTTCACTTTGTATAATGACTTCCAGTTATACCTATGTTCCTGCAAATGATAGGGTTTCATTCTTTTTTATGGTTGAATATTATTCCATTATAGATACCACATTTTCTATATCCATTCACCCATTGATGGACACTTAAGTTGATTTCGCATCTTGGTTATTGTGAAGTGTGCGAACAGCACTGAATTCTAATATGTTCTAGTAAGGAGAAATAAAGTCTCTTAATATTCTCATAGTGAGATCATCTTTATTTTCATAATACCTATTTGCTGTCTTTCTAAAGTGAAAAAAATGTTTATCATTACAATTATTACCATCTGTGAACTTTGTTAGAAGAAATAGCAATCATTTGTAATTGTTGGTCTCTGATTTTATGAATATTTAGTGTAAACTGCTGCTGAAGATTATTGATCTATTTTATACTTTATTTACTTTTCTCACATTTAGAATTAGCAGTATTTATAAGCTGAAGTATGACAAATCTCTAGTCTTCAAATATGGCTCACATAAGCTAGATATAGAAGATGTTCTACTGCTGAAATTAAATTTTTTTTGCCGGGCTTGGTGGCAATCCTGCCCTTTGGGAGGCTGAGGTGAGTGGATTGCCTGAGTCCACGGGTTCGAGATCTGCCTGGGCAACTTGGCAAGACCTCATCTCTACAATAAGTCAAAAAATCAGTTGGGCATGGTAGCGCGCGCCTGTAATTCCGGCTACTTGGAAGGCTGAGGCAGAAGGATCGCCAGAGCCCAGAAGGTCGAGGCTGCGGTGGCCGGGAGTGGCCACTGCACTCCAGTCTGGGCGACAGAGTGAGACTCCAACTCAAAAAAATAAAATAAAATAAATAAATAATTTTTTTGAAATTAGAGAAAATTTTGTTTTCACATTTGAAATTTTCTACAGCTACACTTTCTTAGATCCTTGGTAACATGGACTATAAGATGGTTTAGATAAAATTTTCATATTTATCTTTTTAGGTTTAATATTGTATCATTATTTCATGAGCAGCACAATGTCTCTCAGCCGAAGAACTTCTGAAAAAAAAGTTCAGTGTTTTTGTCTTATATGTAGCTGTTGGAAATTCAAATTTGTATGAGACAGTTTCTATCCTAAATGAACTCAAAAGTTAGGTGGGCAAATAGGCATAGATTTATTCATGGTAGAGAATTACAAACTAACCACAACACAGCATAGACAGAAACTGAATGTGCGATGCATAATGTGGTAGACAAGTATGGAGTTAAGAAGAAATAAATTTTCCCTGAAAACGTCAGGGAATTGTCTGAGTTGGAGAGCAAGTAAGTGTACCCGATGGGTAAGATGGCAGAGGGCCATGTAGAAAAATGAAACAACATTGACGATCAAAAGGAAAAGTGAAGGTGCACAGTGATTTTCACCAGCGGTGTGTCTAGAATACAGCTTACCCATGGAGAATGGTAGGAAGTGGAAAGGAAAATTTTACCCAAGTCTTTGAGCCTCACAGGGAGGAGTTTGGATTTTATGTTGTGGACAAATGAAACTGCATCTCAAGTTTTCTTTTTGTTTATAATACAGTATTTTCTGTATTAGTCTATAGCTTTTTGTTTGTCTTTGAAATTGTTGGACAGCTTTGTTGACTATAAAAGCAACACCTGTCCTTCAACCACAAGAAGCAGCAAATAGAAATTACAGGAGTTTATATAGTGGCTCATAGAAGTTTGCCTATTCACTGCAAAAACACTATAACCTGAGAGAAATACCACATGCGCAACAAGCTTTTGAGGGGCACTTGTCTGTTGCCCAGAAATGGTGAACGGGACCCACCACTGCCAACGATAGACACTAAATTTCCCCTCATTATAAGAAAGCCGGTGATGTCCTCATAGGACGTAGACAAAATCCTTCCGGCAATTATCCACGATCTGACATCCTCTGCCTGTTCTAAATGAAGAGAGGACAGGGAAAGAAATCAACGGATATTGGTGCCCTTGGCCTTGTGGGAAGTTCGGTGGCTGGTGGTTTCTCCCTTTTCTACCAGGAGTGGGGTTCCTCTAGGCAATGACTTAGAGAGATTGAGGGGGCCTGCAAGATAAAAAGGCTGACATTTGATTCCTTGAGTGCATGCTTCCTTAATTGCAGGTGTATTCTAGTACTGCCTATTGAGAGAGAATTCTTGAAGGTGAGGAATTTAACTGAATATGGAGCGAAGGCCTACTTCTCTGGAGATTTCTGGAGATGGGAGTTTTGCAAACAAGAGGGGATGTTGGGAATTGTGTGTCTTCAAAACAGAAAAAAATAATAATGGTGGTTGTGGAGAATTTCTCCCAGGTTGCCAAATTTTTGGGGGTGGGGTGGGACTTGGATGCTGACCTCAGTGCTACCTGTGCTTCTGCACCTGGAGAAGTAGGAAGGTTAGAGGAAGAATAAAGGTAAAGTTGGTGATGTTCTACTGTTGGGGTCTGAAAGATACATGGTACCCAGAAAGCTACCATCATCTGTGTGGAGCCTTGCTCCCACGTGGAGACAACTGGCACCTGTTGCATGACCCTGGCCTCTGTGGTGTAACCAGTTATTGAATATTTCTGCTTTCCCATTCCCAACCCTTACCAGGGGAGCTCAGCTTTGAAAGGGAAGGACAGGAGATATCTAAAGCCAATCTTCGTGTCATAACCCCTCCACTTTGGATTTTAATGGGGTAAGAGAAGCAAGCTCCATGCAACAAGAATCTGGACTGTGATGCAGAAGGGACAGAGGTTTTTTTGTTTTTTGCTTTTGTTTTTCTGTTGGAGTCTCTGTTGTCCAGGCTGGAGTGCAGTGGCACGCTCCTGGCCACTGCAGCCTTGATCTGCTGGACTCAGGCGATCCTTCCGCCTCAGCCTTCCAAGTAGCCAGAAATACAGGCGCGTGCTACCACGCCCGGCTAATTTTTATTTTATTTTATTTATTGTAGAGACGAGGTCTCACCAAATTGCCCAGGCTGGTCTCAAACCCCTGGGCTCAGGCAATCCTCTTGCCTCGGTCCCCCACAGTGCTGGGATTACAGGCATGAGCCACCATGCCTGGCCGGGGCGGTTTTGCATGGGATATAAAAGATGGATGTTTAAAACTGAAGTGAACTCAGTTTTAATAATAAAAAATGATCGGAATGCTAGAGATTCGGACCACAATGTCAGGAGACATTGAATTGAGGGGGAACTGAAAAGTCAACAAGACAGTTGAAAACAGGAGTTGGGGTGGGTAGTTGGGTGGGGAATCTAAAGCTATTTCCTACACTAAGAAACCGAGACTCAGCCGGGCTCGGCGGCTCA
>NW_007259153.1:60672-99941 GCF_000164805.1 Carlito syrichta | reverse complement strand
TGGGAGACAGAGTGAGACTCCAACTCAAAAAAAAAAAAAAGAAACCGAGCCTCCTTAAATTTCACATATGCAACATATAAATGGGTCAGACTCTTGTAGCTTGAGGTTTACACTAAGCAACATTGCATGAGAACATTTCTGTGTCAGTATATATTGATTTAGTTTGTCATTTTTCATTGCTTGCAAGGTATTCCATTGAATTGATATACCATAAACTACTCTTTCTTGATGGACATCAGGATATATTGAAAATTGTCTATAATATAAAAAATGCTACAATAAACACCTTTGTAATTACATTCTGCATAATCATCAATTATTACTTAGAGCAAATTCAGATACATGAAATTTCTAAATACAATGATAAGCCATTTAAAATTTTGTTACTTATTATAAAATGTTTTACCCATAAATATGTATTCAAATATCCATTTCTCCTTTTCCTTATATTTCTATATACTAATATAATAAATACACTAACAAATTTGTTAATCTGATGAATCATTACTATTGGGTATCTAGTTATTTCAATTTTCATTTTTTGGCGATGAGGGCTAGTAGCTTTTTAATATGTTTATAAATATTTATACTTAACTTTTGTAACTATGTTTTATGTTTTAACTTAGGTTGCGGTGTTAATTAATATATTAACAAACAATAGCTAATATATTAATGGAATGTATTTCTATCATTAGCTTGCATTAAATAATATCAGGGGAATAGGTTTCTATGTTTAGTTTGGGGGTAATTAAAACAATAGAATAGTAGAAATTTAGAGCGCCTATTATGTGCTATACACTACTCTAAGTACTTTGTATGTATTAACTCACTGAATTCTCATAATAAACTTTTGAGAAAAGTTTACTATTACCTCACTTTGGAAGTGAGAAAACTGAGGAATGCATCCAAGGAACCACAGATGGCAAGGGTCTGTACCAAGAGCTGGGGCCATGGGGTCTGGCTCTTAAGCCTGGGCTCTGTTGTACAGCCTTATTTAAACACTGCTAGGCACATTTTTTTTTTTTAAGTTGTATAGGTACAATTCAGGGGTAGGTATACAAATGGTCATTGTGTAGGTAAAGTTTGGGCCTCACTTTGGTCCCCACTTGACCTGGTTTGAGATCAGTATCCCTTATTGATAAGGTGTGTACCCCCTCCCTGCCCTGGCGCTTTCCCGCTACTGCCAACCCCTTTCTTATAGTATTATGATAATTGTTCCGGGTCCATTTATGAGTGAGAACTTGTGGCACTCAGTCCTTTGTTTCTGTGATAGATCACTCAGTATTATAGACTCTAAGTCCATCTAAGTTGCTGTGAAGTTCACAGTTTTGTCCTTTAATGATTGTGTAATAGTCCATCATATATATGTTCCATTGTTTTTTTACCAGTCCTCTTTTAACGGACAGCACGATTGGTACCATGTTTCTACTACTGTAAGCAATGCTGCAGTAAACCTGCGTGTGCAGGTATCTGCTTCATGGAGTGATTTGAGTTCCTCTGGGTACATTCCTAGAATGGGAATTGCAGGGTCGTGTGGGAGGTCGGTATTTAGATATTTTAGGAGTCGCCATACTGTTTTCCACAGAGGTTGTACTAGTTTACACTCCCACCAACAGCGTAGAAATGTCCCTTCTTTGCTGCAGCCTCTCCAGCATCTATTGTTTTTTTGAGTTATTAATGATGGCCATCCTCACTGGAGTTAAGTGGATTCTCAGTGTGGTTTTAATTTGCATTTCTTGGATGATTTGTGAGGCTGGGCATTTTTTCATGGATCTGTTGGCTGTATGCATGTCTTCTTTTGAGAAGTGTCTATTCATATCTTTTGCCCACTTTGTAATAGAACTGTTTGTTTTTTTTCTTTTGGGCACGTTTGAGTTCCTTGTAGATCTTAGATGTCAGGCCTTTGTCAGATATACAGTTAGCAAATATTTTTTTCCCATTCTTTGGGCTATCTCCCTGCTCTCTTGATTCTTTCTTTTGCTTTGCAGAAGCGTTTCAGTTTGATGAGGTTCCACCTGTCTATCTTATCTTTTTTGAAAAGAATTTTTATTTTATTTTAAAGATGCGGAGTACAATTCAGGATTAGGTATACAAGTGGTCATCGTACAGGTAAAGTTTGAACCTCCCTTTAGTTCCCACTCTACCTGGTTTGAGATCAGGTACCCTTATTTATGTGGTGTCCTCCACTCCCCACCAGCAGTATTCTACTACTGCCAGTCCCTTTGTTCAGGGTTTGCTTATGAGTGCTTATGAGTGTGGTACTCTGTTCTTTGTTTCTGTGATAGAGCATTGAGTATGATAGACTCTAAATCCATCCAAGTTGCTGTGAAGTTCATATGTTTGTTCTTCTTTATGCCTGTGTAACATTCCATTGTGTATATGTACCACATTTTTTAATCCAGTCCAGTTTTGATGGGCAGCGCGGTTTGTTCCTTGTTTTTGCTATTATGAATAGTGCCACAATAAACATGCGTGTGCAGGTATCTTTTTTGAGTATGAGTTGAGTTCCTCCGAGTACATTCCCAGTAGGGGGATTGCTGGGTCATATGGAAGGTCAATTTCTATTTCTTTCAGAAATCGCCACACTGTCTTCCAGAGAGGTTGCACTAGTTTGCATTCCCACCAGCAGTGTGGAAGCGTTCCTTTTTCTCCACATCCTTGCCGGCATCTGTCATTGCTTGTTTTATTAATGATGGCCATTCTTACTGGGGTTAGGTGGCATCTCAATGTGGTTTTGATTTGCATTTCTCTGATGATGAGTGAGGTTAAGCCCTTTTCACGTGTCTGTTGGCTGCCCGCATCTCTTCTTTTGAGAACTGTCTATTCATGTCTTTTGCCCACTTTTTAATGAGGCTGTTTGTTTTCTTCCTTTCAGCATGTTTAAGTTCTTCGTAGATTCTGGTTGCTAGGCCTTTGTCAGATATACAGTTGGCAAATATTTTTTCCAATTCTGTGGGCTGTTTCCCCACTCTTTTTAGCTTGCAGAAGCTTTTCAGTTCCACTTGTCTATCTTATCTCATGGCATGGGCACTTGGATTTTGATCAGTTATTGGTTGCCCGCTCCAATTCCAGAAGAGTACCTCCTGCATTTTCTGAGGTTCTTATAGTTTGAGGTTTTACGTTCAGTTCTTTGATCCATTTAGAGTTGATTTTCGTGTATGGGGATAGGTAGGGGTCCTATTTCAATTTTCTGCATGTGGTCAGCCAGTTTTCCCAGCACTATTTACTGAATAGGTTCTCCTCTCCCCAGTGGTTGATGGTAAAGGCTTTGTTGGAGATAAGTTGATTGAGAAATTGAGGTCTTTCTACCGGAATCTCTCTTCTTCCACTCGTCTATATGCCTGTTCTTGTACTAATACCAGGCTGTTTGGATTATTGCAGGCTTCTAATAAAGTTTAAAGTGGGGGAGTGTGATGCCTCCTGCTTTGTATTTTTTGCTGAGGATTGTTTTGGCTCTTCGAGGTCATTCGTCTTTCCATATGAATTTCTGTGTTGTCATTTCTAGGTCTGAGAAGAAGGCTGCAGGTAATTTAATGGTTTTTATGTTAAATCTGTAGCTTGCCTTGGGTAGGATGGACATCTTCACAATGTTGATTCTTCCAGTTCATGAGCATGGAATAGTTTTCCATTTGTTTGTGCCATCTTTGATTTCTTTGAGCAGCGTTTTGTAGTTTTTGTTGTAAAGGTCCTTGACTTCTCTGGTTAGGAAGATTCCAAGGTATTTCATTTTGTGTGGGGCTATTGTGAATGGGATTGTGCTTTTTATTTGAGTTTTTGTGTGTTTATTGGGGTTTGTTGGTGTATAGGATGCAACTGTCTTTTTGCACATTTATTTTATACCCCGAGACTTTGCCAAAGTCTTTTTATCAGTGCAAGGAGGTTTTTGACATAGTCTCAGAGTGTGCATTTTAACCAGATCCCCTGAAGATTTGAATGCCTATGAATCTTTGAAATGCCATGCTCTGGTTCTCATTCCCTCCATCATTATTTAAAGTTTCTGCCCTTCATCTGGTGCCTTAAAGGAGACAATATGCATTGATAACATCTCAATTTTATTTTTTCTGCTTGATCTGTCCTTACTAATAAATTACTACAACATTGAGGTTTCAGAATCTGCACTAGATAGAGTGTTGCAGATTTAAGTCTCATATGAGAATTTAAGGTGCTTGTAGGACATAATGATGTTTGCTTTATGAGTGATTGCTCAGAATATTTTTACTTGAAGTTAGTATCTAACATGGGACACCCTGTCTGCTCTCTGCCCAGGGTCATTACTGCATGTCAGGAAGAGTGAATATTGATTTATGACTCTGGGAGCCGGGCAGCAATTTGCCTTCTGGTTTAGAGCAAGTGGTCTGATGGAAAATAAATCTGCTGCTTTAGTTCATTTCTATTTGGATTATCTAGCTTTTTTTTTTTTTACAAGAATATAAATTTGAAGGTAATTTTGTATTTTCATACTTTGTTAGAGAGATGCACAGGAGTTTAAATAGATGCAAGGTAGAGGAGCTGGACCAACACAATCAGAGTTTTTGTTACTGTTTGTTTGTTGGACTGACTACTCCTTTTTGGTTGTTTTCTTTGATATTACTTTGCTTTGAGTGGTGTTTGAAGTTTTTTGAAGTCTAGAAGTTTATGCTTGGGTACAGCACCGAATCACTGATGAAAGATCCTTTAAGTTCCATTCTATTAGATAACAATTGTCTAGGGCCAGTTTTATGTTAAAGTCATCTTATAGGCATTTGGAATTTCCTCTGTGCGCTAGAAGACAAAATAACAAATATGTGTGTTTCGCAATAATTTTTGTGTGTGTCACAAATATCCATTTTTAAGTTAACGAGTAGTATCAGATCATCAAATGCCATTTCCCTTCAAAGTCAGACATTTCTCTTGTTTTCTTTTTTTTAAAAACACTTTGGAAAAATAAAGACTGCCCCCCAAGAATTATTCTAGATACTCGCAACGGACCCAGAAAAACATTCCCAAACAAAGACAAAAGTAAAAATGATCAAAAATGGAAATTGCCTCCTCCCTTCTAGTTTGGTTCTCATGGGGACTTCCAGGTAGTAGACTTTGAAAAGCACTTTTTTCGTGTAGTTTCTAAGGAGATGGCAACCAAACCCTAATTTCAAATGAGTGAGGAGAGCGCTTTGTGAGTTTCCTTTCCCCTTTTGCAAATTGATGATGTTAAACATTTTCCTGGAACGAAATGACCACCCATTTTTTCACTTATATTTCAGAATTTATTTATTTGAATTAAGAAAGGTAGATTTATTAAAGGAAAGAGACATTGAGAAGGGCACAACAGGCAGGGCAACAGTGAGAGTGTCTACTGTCTGCTGCTGGTAGGTGGTGATTTTTAAAGAAAATCGTATATTTCATTTGTGCTGTCAAATTTTTTTTTTTTTTGAGTCGGAGTCTCACTTGGTCGCCCAGACTGGAGTGCAGTGGCCGCTCCCGGCCACCGCAGCCTCGACCTGCTGGACTCTGGCGATCCTTCGGCCTCAGCCTTCCGAGTAGCCGGAATTACAGGCATGCGCTACCACGTCCGGCTGATTTTTTGATTTATTGTAGAGATGAGGTCTCGCGGCCCAGGCGGGTCTCGAACTCGCGGGCTCAGGCCATCCACTCACCTCAGCCTCCCAAAGGTGTGGGATTACAGACTGAGCCACTGAGCCCGGTTGTGTTGTCAAATTTGTGAGCATAAAACTGTTTGTAGTATTCCTGCTGAAGGCTCGCACAGTGCTGACTGCTGGACATGCAAGGGTAGGCAAGATAGTTTCTGTTCCCGCCCTGTGGGCCTCCTTATCCAGGCAAAAGTCTTTAACCAAATAAATATATACAGTGACTACACACACACACCCACACACGCACGCGCACACGCACATTTTTCCTAATTTTGCTAAAGTCTCCCCAGTACAACGTTTCAAGGAGGCACAGAATTGTGTTATGGGAGGGTCTGGGGCGGGGGGAAGGAAATTTGAGGACACATTTCAAATTTGAAGAGTAAAGAGGAATTAACTATGTGAGAGAGAGGCAACCAACGTGCTCTTGGAAGAGGGAATGGGATGTGTAACCGTGACATGCTGACAGCAGCACAGCACATTCCAAGAATGGAAGGCATCTGCTGCTTTGGCTGAAGAGTTAAGGGGAGCTGAGCCTGGTGAGTTGGTCTGGCTGGGAGGGGCGAGGTCTCATCACATCACATTAAATTTCTGCTGGAAAAAAATTCTAAAGGCAGTGGGAATACCTCGATTAAATTTTAGGAAGAAGGTCGGTAAGACATGTTTTTTAAAGCTCACGATGTCTGTAGTGTGGGTAAGGTAAAAGAATGTGGCGAGGCCTGTTAGAAGGCCCTGTGGAATCCCCTGGGCCGCGGGCGTAACTGATTCTGGTGTGTCTGCTCCATAGTCAAGGCAGATTCCACAGCCAACATCAAGATCTCTTGAGTGTGGTTCCAGTCATCTGTGTGACTCGGAGACAGACCCAGGAGACAGAGGGGGAAAAGTGGAATGGAGAACTGGTGGGAGAGGGGGTCAGGTAAGCCAGAGCAGTAAACACGATGCCAGTTATGGGGGGTTTCACAAGACACTGGGGACAGGCGTTAAGCGAGGGTGTCTTAATCACATCGACATCTGGAAAGCACGCCAGCAGAAGCAATAAGGATTGATGGGGTCAGTTACAGGGTTAGGGCGGAAGGGATTGGGGAGGATGTCTGACAGAGAGCTGGGCAGAAAGGTAAGAGTGCTGAACCCGAATGTCCTTCAGGCATCAACAGGGTGAGCTGTAGGAAGATGCAGGATAGAGAAACGTCTCAGAGGCAGATTTTCCTTGCTGTGAGTTGGATGTGGTGAGTTGGATGCAGGTGAGAGGAGTGAACACGCGATCGGGTCTGCCTGCCTGGTTGAGCGGGATGCTCTTGTCAGGGTAAGAAAGGAGAGAGCTCAGTGCTGGCTGGGTTTCAGGCACTTTGCTCATTCCCTTGTCTGTTGAGGAAATGCCCATTAACACCTGCTGAGTACCAAGACTGTGTTTAAATGATGGACCTCTGAGACTGAACGAGTTGAACTTGGCCATTGCCCGCATGAGAGACATAATCTCATGCAGTGCTTTTTAAAGGGAGGCACACATGTTTTGTCCCATGTGAAATCACAAAAGAACAAAATAAAGTGGAATAAAATCAGATGTTGTTGTTACAGCTGAAATGATCTTATGGGTTCAGACGAGAGGACACATGGCGGTTCCATGAATAGAAAAGCAGAATCTTATTTTTTTATTGTTTCTGAGGGCTATGTGATGAGGAGATGAAGGTTTTGGCAGCAGAAATGAAAATGCCTTGTAGGCAGTTGGAAATTTCTGACTGCAGTCTTGGTGAGAGGGGCGGCTGCAGATGTTAATGGATGCTGAGCTGCCAAGTTTCTGAGAGCAGAAAAACAACCCAGAGAGTACACTTGAAAATTAGTTTGAAATTCTTGATATTATCTGCCAATTAATTTTTAGGATTTTTTTGGGGTATCTAAAGAACAATTACCCTTATAGAGAAAGAAATCATTGTAAGTATTAAAAATGTCAGTGGGTGCCCTAAAACTTTCTATGTAGTTAACACTTAAAAGATTTTGAATTGTTCCTTTGATTAGTTTTGTTTTAAGACTTTCTTGTTTCCCCAAAGTTTTAATTATAATTAAGATTTAAGTGATGAATATTTGTTGAACACAATGGTGGATGAAGAGAATAATGATAGCATTTGTTCTTTACAATTGCCCTTAGGTAACTCAAAAGGCTGGTCTACCTAAAGGAAGAAACAGGCAAAAAATAATAATTTGAAAGAGTTTGCTTGAGCCAAAGTGAGAACGTCTGTCTGGGATATACTTCCAAGTTGCCTCAAGAGTGTGTGGTTTGACCTTTATTTCAAGCAGGTTTTTATTTTTTATTTACTTACTTTTATTTCAATAGCTTTAGAGGATGCAGACAGTTTTTGTTTTCTTGTTTGCATCATACAGTGGCAAAGAAGTCTGGGCTGTAAGTGTATCCACCACCTGTACACATTGTACCCAACAGGTGACTTTTTCATTCCTCCACCTCCTCTCCTTCCCTTTTCTGAGTCTCCAATGTCCATTATACCATTCTCTATGCCTTTGCAAATCCTTGGTTTAGCTCTCACTTTTAAGTGAGAACATGCAGTGTTTGCTTTTCTCTTCCTGTGTTAGTTCACCTAGGATGATTTTCCCCAATTCCATTCAAATCGCTACAAAATACATTATTTCATTCTGTTTTTGTTTTTGTTTTTTTTGAGTTGGA
The DNA here is from genome assembly GCF_000164805.1 of Carlito syrichta. Classification (NCBI taxonomy): domain Eukaryota; kingdom Metazoa; phylum Chordata; class Mammalia; order Primates; family Tarsiidae; genus Carlito; species Carlito syrichta. Next base: position 91,643 of record NW_007259153.1, on the reverse strand, counting down.
GTCTCACTCTGTCGCCCAGACTGGAGGGCAGTGGCCGCTCCCGCCACCGCAGCCTCGACCCGCTGGGCTCCGGCGATCCTTCCGCCTCAGCCTTCCGAGTAGCTGGAACTACAGGCACACACTACCACGCCCGGCTGATTTTTTGATTTATTGTAGAGATGAGGTCTCGCTGCCCAGGCGGGTCTCGAACCCGCGGTCTCAGGCAATCCACTCACCTCAGCCTCCCAAAGGCGTGGGGTTACAGGCTGAGCCACCGAGCCCGGCCATTATTTCATTCTTTTTGTGGGCGGGATTGTATTCAACAGTGTATACACCACGTTTTCATCATCCACTGATGGGTTGATGGGCATTTAGGATTATTCTACATCTTTGCGATAGTGAACTGCGCTGTGATGAGCATGCAAGTGCGGGCGTCTTTTTTATATAGTGACCTCTGTTCCTTTGGGTAGATATCTATCCAGTAGTGCGATTGCTGGATCAAATAGCAGATCTACGTTTAGTTCTTTGATAAATCTCCATACCGATTTCTATACAGGTTGTACTAATTTACACTCCCAAAAGTGTATAAGCATTTCTTTTTCATCATATCTGTGTCAGCATTTGCTGGTTTTTTGGATAATGGCCATTCTTACTGGTGTAAGGTGGCGTCTCACTGTGGCTTTCATTTGCATTTCTCTGATGATTTAGTGATGTGAACTTTTTTTCATATGTTTGTTGGCCATTTGTATGTCTTCTTTTGAGAGATGTCTGTTCATATCACCTGCCCGCTTTTAAAAATTTACTTGCTTTTTGCTTGTTGATTTGTTTGAATTCTTGGTAGGTTCTGGATGTTAGTCCTTTGTCAGAGGTAGAGTTTGAAAATATCTTCTCCCATTCTGTAGGTTGCCTGTTTGCTTTGTTGATTATTTATTTTGCTGTGCAGAAGCCTGTAAGGGTCCGCATAGGGTGAGGGTGAGATGGAGAGGAGCCGGCAGCCCAGAGATCCGAGTAGATGCAGAGAATTGCAACACACAGAGGTGAGAGAAGAAAAGATTTATTTAAGAAAAGGTCATCCCCCACAGACAGGGAATGGGCCTACACTCTAGGTGAGTGTGTCCTCATAGCCCCCCAAAGCCCTGGCTTAAATCCTTTTCCTTGGAGATGTTGCAGTCAGGTAGACATGACTGCCTGACTTCCTTATCGACCACCTGTGGGTATCTTGGAGCGCCTGTGACACAGAGACCCACTAATGTCCGCCCACATTATCACAGTCCCAGAGAAGGGCATGACAAGGATTCTAATTCTCCTGCACCTTCTCGAATGACATTCCTTAGAGCTAATGGAGAGTGCACCTCCCCTTATCTCCTAGGCATTCCCAGTGGGTCGCTTCAGGGATCCTTGGCTTCCCTGTAGATAGGGCCTAATTTATTGGAAGAGCGCATCCCCACCTGCTCTCCTTCTGAGTGGTCATAACTTTTGTGGTTACAAGTTTCATGACTTTTACAACCTTGCCCAATGCAGGATGTCTTAGGCCTTGTAAATTCCCTTTGCTCTAGGCAAGCTTGATTGCTGCTATGAGATATCTCGAATACCTGGCACGAAGAAGTCTGTTTCTGAAAAGACAAAGTCAGCAAAGTTCATTTTACCTAAAGTGTGCATTTCTCCAAAAGCATAGCTTCTAGTTTCTCATCATTGTGTCAGGGTTTAAGAACAAGTTGAAAATACATGTGCTTACTCTGTTATTGGTGCACATGTTTATAATTGTGATATTTTTCTGATAGATTAACTAACCCTTTTACCATTGTAAATTGTCCCCCTTTATCTCTTCAAACATCTTTTCTTTAAAGCCTATTTTGTCTGATATCAGTGTAGCTTTCTTGTAGTTGCTTTTGGCATAACATATCTTTTCCCGTTCTTTTAACTTTGTTCTATTTGTGTTTATCTTTTTTTAATGGATTGTCCAATGAATTTTTATTTAATGTTATTTTGATATATTGAGTTTATGCCTGGCATTTAACTTTTTCTTTTCTTTTCTTTTTTTTTTTTTTTTGAGACTCACTCTGACATCCAGGCTGGAGTGCAGTGGCTGCTCCCGGCCACTGCAGCCTCGACCTGCTGGGCTCCAGGGATACTTCCATCTCAACCTCCCCACTCTCGGTCTGTCCTTTCAAAGCTTTTTACGTTTAATTAAATTTCACTTGTTTATTTTTGCTTTTGTTGCACTTGCTTTTGGGGTTTTAGCCACAAATCTTTGCCTAGGCTGAGAATCTGCCTAGGCTGATGTTGTCCAGAAGAGTTTTTCCTAGGTTTTCTTCTTGGATTTTTTATGGCTTCAGGTGTGACACTTAAGTCTTTAATCTATCTTGAGTTAATTTTGCATATGATGAGAGATAGGGATCAAGTTTTTATTTTTTTGCCGGTAGGTCTTCTGTTTTCCCAGCACCCTTTATTAAATAAGGTAACCTTTCCCCAGTATATGTTTCTGTCTGTTTTGCCAAAGATCCATTGGTTGTAGGTATTTGTATTTACTGCTGGATTCTCTATTCTTTTCCATTGGTCTATGTGTCTCCTCTTGTACCAGTACCTTGCTGCTTTGGTTACTACAGCCTTGTCAAGTAATGTGATGCCTCCAGCTTTGTTATTTTGCTTTAGGATTACTTTGGCTATTCTGGGTCTTTTTTGGTTCCTTATGAAGTTTGATTGTTTTTTCTGATTCTGTGAAAAATGATGTTGGTAGTTTGATAGGGATTGTGTTGAATCTGTAGATTACTTTGGATAATATGGCCATTTTAATAATGTTGATTCTTCCAATTCATAAGCATGGGATGTTTCTCCATTTGCTTGTGTCTGGCAATTTCTTTCATCAGAGTTTTGTCGTTCTCCTTGTAGAGATCTTTCATCTCCTTGATCAAATATATTACTAGGTATTTTAGCTTTTGGACCCAAAGCAGGTATTTAAAGGCAAATGGGAACAAGGAATGGTCTGATACAGAGTTGTTTGATAGAAATTTTTATTGGCTTACAAAAATAATATTGTTCAGTGATTGGCTATACATTGTTGAACAGTATGTGGAGTGTATGACATTTTGTGGCTAGTGTCTGTCACTCTAGAGCTCACAGCAATGGGCTTCAAGAGGTAATTATTTAGCTCAAGGGGGGAGTGAGATACGATTTCTGTCATATTTTAAATGTCTCTCTGGCCCTGATAATTTAAAGGGCTTGCATTCTTCAGAGAACAGCTTCGCAGAGCTATGATAAACATCAACGGGCATAAGTGTATATTCACTCTATACAAATGTATATAAAATGTTATATAAATATATATTGCTTTTCTCAGAACTCTGTTTCTTGGAAATGATACATATTTTTTGGAACCCCTCTTCTTAGTTTACTTAGACATAAAATCACAGGAAGAATGTCAATTTTGTTATCTTTTAAATGTCTAACTTGGTTAAAGAAGTGTGACTATCTCAAAGATATAGGTCTCCATTAGAAGCATTATTAACAATTCAGCTTGGGGATTTATTAGGTTTAGGGTGTGGTGGTAGGCATGTGGGGGAAAGACATCATTTTATGAGAGGATCCCGCTCCCCAAACCTTTCCAGAGACACTTACACAACTCTTATCTCTTTAAGTGGAAGACTTTATTGTGATTTTTAAAGTTTTTATTTTTTTTAAATTGACAAAAATTGTGTATATTTATGGTGCACAACGTGGTGGTTTTTTTTTTTTTTTTTTGAGTTGGAGTCTCACTCTGTCATCCAGAATGGAGTGCAGTGGCCGCTCCCAGCCACCGCAGCCTCGACCTGCTGGGCTCCGGCGATCCTTCCGCCTCAGGCTTCCAAGTAGCTGAAACTACAGGCACACGCTACCATGCCCAGCTAATTTTTGATTTTATTGTAGAGATGAGGTCTCGCCAAGTTGCCCAGGTGGGTCTCGAACCCGTGGGCTCAGGCAATCCACTCGCCTCGGCCTCCCAAAGTGCTGGGATTACAGGCTGAGCCACTGAGCCCGGCTCAACGTGGTGTTTTGATATCTGTGTACATTGTGGAATGGCTAATTTAGGCTAATTAGCATATACATTATCTTACATACTTACCTTTTTTGTGGTGAGAACACGTAAAATGTCTTTTCTCAGCAACTTCCAAGAACATAATATATCGTAATTAACTCTAGTCATCAGTTGTACAATAGATCTCCTAAATTTATCCCTCCTGTTTAACTGTGGAGGATTGTTGTATCCTTTGACCAACAGCTCCCCAATCCTCCTACTCCCATTTTGTTTGTTATTTATTCATTATGTTTATCTTAACATAATGCTTTAAGCATGAGGATTCTAGGGGATTCACTGTATTTACCTTTCAAATGCTCAGATCTCTGCAGTTCTAATTTTGCCGTGTAGTATCATGTTGATTCTCAGTGATTGCATGCCTGACTTAACACTGTCTTTTAATTTTCCTTGGAGGTTTTAAAGAGCAGAGTAGAAAATACTGTCTCTGCTTGATTTATTAGGTGTCAGTCTAGAAAATACCAGATGGTTTTTGTATTTAGAGAAATACGTTGTATTTCTTTGTATTTAGAGAAATACTTGTCTGAAATTGCCAGGCAAAATGCCTATTTTTATTGTCTATGTCTCTTATCTCTCTTATGTTAAGATGTTATGATTATCATACAAATATTATGTGTTGATGCTGACAAGCTGTAAATTCCTAAAGGGTTAAAAATTATTCACCTCTCCTCCAGACTCCTTTGTTCAGATCCCAACTATCATAATCAAAATCTTTTCATCATTTTGCAAGGGCAAGTAAGACTTAGATAGACCAATTTGTCTAGGCCATACAAAAGGAATTTAGGGTATTGGAAGGACAGAAACTAGTTTGTCTGAACTCATTGTTTATGTTTGTCTTTCTTTTGGTTTTTTGGGTTGATTCATGTGTATTTTCAATCTTTTTCCTGTACTCTTGTGAAGAACATTGTTGTTCTTTTCCCCTTTTCTTCTGTTTAATACTTTCTTAGGAGTTTCTTGTAGGGGTGATCTGGAGGCAGCGTAAGTTCTTAGAGATTGGATGTCTGGGAGAGATTTTTATTATCCCTCACTGATGAAGCTGAGCTTGTTTATGTATCTCTGCTCTTCTCTAACAAACTCTCCTTTGAAAATAAAATAATTTGGGGCTTCAAGTTCTACAATAATTTCCAAAGTAAGAAACGTAGACGTTATTTTGTTGATCTTTTAAAGCTCATCACATACTAAAAGTGAAGTTCCATGTAATGACAGGAATTAGCTGACCTTTGCTGATATGACATTGCCCAGCTTAAAAGATACACTTGTAGTCAAGGATGTCTGGTGTTGACCACAACACAGGTATTCAAGGTGTTTATTAACATAAAATGAAATACCCCTTTTTAGGGATGTTGCCTAAAATTCACTGTGAGCTAAACAAACCTCACTGAATCCTCTTTTCTTTTTCCTTTCTTGATATTCCACCCTACTTTGTTCTTTCCTCCGGCTTGTTTCTCCTTGCACACTTCAGATCTACTTAACGGTAAACACAAGGTGTGCAAATCTTTTAACTTTGTTCTAATTTTCCCAAAACAAAACGTACTCAACTGGCACACTTGAGTTATATTTTACCAAGATGTTTCAATTCCAGATCAGCCACTTGGGCATAGGCAAGAGATCATAGTCTTAAACCGCTTTACTTTGGGGGTTGGAATGGAGGAAGTGGGGAGGAAACAAAAGGTGACTTCTCTGAATTCTTCAGAATGTGAATATGTGCTACAATCCCAAGTAAGACAACTATAGACTCTTCCCTTTCCCCTTGGTTTAACATGTAGTCTGAGATCTGATTGTAAAGCGACCATTACAGGAAGTCATGTTCATCCGCAGATAATTACTAAGCATCTACTAGGTGACAGGCACTGTTACCAGAACAAAACAAAAAGAACTCAGACTCACTCAGAGACACACTGGTCTAAAAATAATCACACGACATCTGCTGTATCGAAACATACTTGGAATCCCATGTTCATATTTATTTATATGCATTTCATATCTTCTTCCTCTAGAAGGTTAGCCCTTTAGGAAAAGAGGTTTTATCTTAATCATCTTTGCATCCATGGCATATAGACACAACAATGGTACATGGTAAATCGTTGCTAAACTACTCATAGACCACTTAGACATTTTCTCCTCTCACTCTAAACTAAGGCCTATGGTTTGATGAAACCCAGATTACGAATATAGAGCAGTAATTTATTCACACAATATATCATAATTAAAAACTGGCTTGAAATCTGAAATGTGTAATGAAGGAAAGAAAAATCAATAAAAATTCCAAAAAGTTTATTTGATTATGTTGATATTTTAAAATAGTTTTTCTGATTTAGTGCAGTTTTAAGGTCACAGCAAAACTGAGTGGAAAGTACAGAGGGAACCCACACCTTCCCCAGTTCCCTTCCCCAACCTCCTGCATCAGCTACATCCTGCACCAGAGGGGTCTTTTTGTTACAAGTGGTGAACCCACGTGATACATCCTGATCACCCAAGATCTCTACTTTCCATGAGGGTTCACTCCTGATGCTGTACATTCTATGGGCTTTGACTAATGTATGGTGGCCCGTGTTCATGATTATAGTGTCATGCAGAAGAGTTCATTGCCCTAAAAGTCCTCAGTACTCTACCTATTGGGCAACCACTGATTTTTAAATTTGTCATCATACCCTGATCTCAAACCAGGCAAAGTGGGGTCAAAGGGAGGCCCAAACAATTGCCGGTATGATGTCCACTTGTATACCAAATCCTGAATCGTACCCCACATCTTTAAAATAATGATATACAGATTGTCTCCATAGTGTTTCATTTTTCAGAATGTCATATAGTTGGAATCACACAGTGTGTGAACTTTTTAGATTGGCTTCTTTACTTAGTAACATGCATTTCATCTCCTTCATGCCTTCTCATGGCTTGAGAGCTCATTTCTGCTTTAATATTCCATTGTCTGATGTACCACTGTTTGTTCACCTGCTGGAGGATATCTTGGTTCCTTCCAAGTTTTGACACTTGTGAATAAACCTTTCATAAACATTTGTGCACAGGTTTTCTACAAGTCTATATATTTAGGAAAAATGAAACATAAACTTTGTTTAAAATCTAGAAATAGGTTTTGTTTATATTTACTTGAGGTGAGACATAGACTTTTCAGGAAATAGATGAGGATTAAAGGATTCAAAAAGGAACACAAAGTATTACCTGGAATTTAGTGCTGTTTCTCCAGTTATCCAGTTATCCAATCTGTTATCCAGTTGTGTGGTGTTCATCAAATTACTTCTATCACCTATACAAACTTTAGATGGAAATACAGGATCAATGATCACAGAGGCTTGCTTTGCTTTAAATGTACCATTACGGGCAGTTTGCATAGGAAAATTTATCCTAAGGAAAAGCTTGCTCTGATTCAAAAGTAGGACAAGCATTTTATTTTTGACGAGTGACTCTTTGGAATGTGTTGCTAATAACCTGCCAGAGACATTTAGTGTTTTAATCATATTAACAATATTAATATATTTATATGACATACACACATATTATTGTACATACACTAGTGTGTATTGATATTCTAATATTTGATACAGTTACGCATCACTTAACAATGGGGCTATCTTCTGAGTGATGCATCGTTAGGTGATTTCGTCCTTGTGTGAACCATCTATTGTACTTCCACAAAGCTTGACACTAGAGCCTGCAGCTTCTAGGCTACAAACCTGGGCAGCGTGTTACTATACTGAAAACTGTGGGCAATTATACCACAATGGTAAGTACTTGTGTGTCTAAACATACTTGAACATAAAACACGGACAGTAAAAATATGGTATAAAAGATTAAAAAATGGTGCAATTATATAGGGTACTTACCATGAGTAGAACTTACAGGACTGAAATTGCTCTGGGTGTCAGTGAGTGAGTGGTGAGTGAATGTGATGGCATAGGACATTACTGTCAACTGTTGTGGATTTTATAAACACAAACACCTAGGATCCTCTCCATTTGTACACATTTCTTTCTCTCTTTTATTATTATAGGTATATGGGGTGCAAATCAGGATGAGCTACACAAGCAGGCTGCATGCATGCAGGTGAATTTTGGACCTCCCACAGGCCCTCATTTCCCCTGGTTTAGAACCCTTTGTGATGCTTTGTGCTCTCTCCCTTCCTTCCCTTGGCAATGTCTGTGACTGCTGATCCCTCCCTTGTGCTAACGGGATTAATATTCAGGTCCCACTCATGAGTGAGAACATTCAGTATTCAGCTCTTTGCTTCTGTGATAGATCACTAAGTATGACGGTCTCCAATTCCATCCAATTTGCTGTGAATTCCATGATTTTGTTCTTCTTTGTGACTGCATAATACTCCATCATGTATACGTACCACCTTTTCTTTATCCAGTTCACTTTTGATGGGCAGTGGGGTTGGTTCCATGTTTTCACTATTGCGAATAGTGCAGCTATAAACATGGGTGTGAGGGTGTCTTTTTGGTAGAGCGATTTATGTTCCTCTGGGTATATTCCCAGGAGGGGTATTGCTGGATTGTATGGAAGGTCAATTTTCATTTCTCTTAGGAATCGCTGCATTGCTTTCCACAGAGGCTGAACTAGCCTGTACTACCACCAACAATATAGAAGCATTCTCTATTCTCCACACCCTCACTGGTATCTGTTGTGTTTTGATTTATTGATGATGTCCATGCTTATTGGAGTTAGGTGGTAATTCACTGTGGTTTTGATTTGCATTTCTCTGATGATTAGTGAGGCTGAGTATTTTTTCATGCATATGTTGGCTGTTTGTATATCCTCTTTTGAGAAGTGTCTATTAATGTCCTTTGCCCACCTTTTGATAGGACTGTTTGGGTTTTTTTCCCTTTCAGTTTCTTTGAGTTCCTTGTAGATCCTAGATGTTAGGCCTTTGTCAGATATGTAATTAGCAAATATTTTTTCCCATTCTGTGGGTTGTCTCCACATGCTCTTGATGGTTTCTTTTGCTGTGCAAAAGCTTTTCAGTTTGATGAGGTCCCACTTGTCTAATCTTTTATGGCATTTGGTTTGGGGATTTGCAAGAATTGGTTGCCTACGCCGATGTGCATAAGAGTGTTTCCTACATTTTTTTCTAGGATTCTTATAGTTTGAGGTTTTGCATTTAGGTCTTTGATTCATTTAGAGTTGAATTTTGGGTATGGTGATAGGTCGGGGGTCCTGTTTCACTTTTCTACATGTGATCAGCCAGTTTTCCCAGCACCATTTGCTAAATAGGGTCTCCTTTCCCCAGTGGTTATTATTTTGTCAAAGTTGAGTTGGTTGAGAGATCAAGTTTTTGCTTTCATAATCTCCATCCTGTTCTTTTGGTCTATGTGTCTATTCTTGTACCAGCGCCACCAGGCTGTGTTGGTTACCGTAGCCTTATAGTAAAGTTTAAAGTCTGGCAGTGTGATACTTCCTATTTGCCTCTCTTGCTGAGGATTGCTTTGGCTAATTGTGCTCTTTTTTGTTTCCATATAAACTTCTGGATTGACATTTCCAGGCTACACTACATTTATAATTTTTTTCTATCTTTAATAATTAATCTGACCGGGCTCTGTAGCTCAGCCTGTAATCCCAGCACTTTGGGAGGCCGAGGTGAGTGGATTGCCTGAGCCCGTGGGTTCGAGACTCACCCGGGCAACTTGGTGAGACCTCATCTCTACAATAAATCCAAAATTAGCTCGATGTGGTAGTGCACGCCTGTAGTTCTGGTTACTTGGAGGGTTGAGGCAGAAGGATCGCTGGAGCCCAGCAGATCGAGGATAGGGTGACTGTGAGTGTGCCACTGCACTCCAGCCTGGGCAACGGAGTGAGACTCCAACTCAAAATAATAATAATAATAATAATAATAAACCTTAACTTACTGTAACATTTTACTTTATAAAATTTTAAATATTTTTTTAACTTTTAGACTCTTTCGTAGCAATACTTAGCTTAAAATACAAATGCATGGTACAGAAATATTTCCCTTCTTCATATCTTTGTTTAATAAACTTTTTATCTTTAAATTTGGTATGATTTTAAAACTTTTAAATCTTTTTTGTTAAAAACTACAAACACACACATTAGCCTAGGCCTCACAAGGTCAGGGTTATCAATGTCACTGTCTTTCACCATCACATTTTGTCCCACTAGAAGGTCTTCAGAAGTAACAACCTGCATGGAACTGTCATCTCCTATGATAACACAACCTTCTTCTTTTTATTTTTATTTTTTATTTTAAGGATGTGGAGTACAATTCAGGGTTAGGTATACAAATGTTCATTATGCAGGTACCCTTGTTGATGAGGTGTGCCCCTCCCTCCCCTGGCAGTTCCCCTCAACTGCCAATCCCACCTCCCTCCCCCGGCAGTTTCCCATGACTCCCAATCCCTTTCTTATAGTATTCTGATAATTGTTCGAGGTCCGCTTATGAGTGAGAACATGTGGTACTCTGTTCTTTGTTTCTGTGATAGATCACCGAGTAGGATCGACTCTAAATCCATCCAAGTTGCTGCAAAGTCCATGTGTTTGTCCTACTTTATGTAGCTTTCTTCTTAATTCCTTCTGAAAGATCTGCCTGAGGCTGTTTTACAGTTAACTTTTTCATTATAAGTAGAAGGATTATGCTCCAAAACAGTGATAAAACACATAATACAGTTAATATATAAACCGGTAACATAGCCGGTTATTATGTAATGTACATAATTGTGTGTGCTAGACTTTTTTTTTGAAAGCAGGATTTATTGAGATGGCAGAAAAGCTTCCACAGTGGGAGGGGACCCAAGGGGGTTGCCCTGTATATGCTATATGTTTATATGACTGACAGTTTTGGTGCCACAAACATGTGAGTAATGTGTTGCACTGTGACATCAAGATGGCTACGACATCACTAGGTACAGGATTTTTTCAGCTCCATGGTGATCTATCTTATGGGACCACTCTTGTATGTGCGGTTCATTGTTGACTAAAATGTCATCATGTGGTATAGTGGTACATGACTGGACTCAATATGTCAAGCAATAAAATAAATGTGTGAAAATTAAGAGAACACAATTTTACTCTTCACTTATTTTTTCTTTTTTTCAGTTGGAGTCTTACTCTGTCACCTGCTCCTGGCCACCACAGCATCGAGCTGCTAGGCTCTGGCGATCCTTCCGCCTCAGCCTTCCGAGTAGCTGGAACTACAGGTGCGTGCTACCATGCCTGGCTAATTTTTGACTTATTGTAGAGATGAGGTCTCGCCAAGTTGCCCAGGCAGGTCTCGAACCCGTGGGCTCAGGCAATCTACTCACCTCAGCCTCCCAAAACGTGGGATTACAGGCTGAGCCACTGAACCCAGCCACTTATTTTTTCTTTACTCTGATAAAATAAAGCTTTGGTGAAAATAAATTCAGCAGAGTTTATTTGAACAAAGAACAATTCATGAGTCGGGGAGCACACACAACCAGAAGAGGTTCAGAGAGCTCTGTTCTAGCAGCATGAGCAGTGAGCTTTTTCAGGCTGAACATGGAAGCAGAGTAAAGAAATTAACTGATAGACTATTGCTAGGTTTTTGTCTTATTTAGGCTTGATGTGATGGTGTATCCCTAGTTACATGACAAATCAGGTGGTTGGCTGTTTGTGGTTGACTGAGGCTAGGTGGTTTGTTTGTTTGCTTAAGGCAGTTACAAGAAATGCCTCTGTTGCGGGAAGACAGAGAGGCCGTGACACCGAAGCTATTTTAGGAAGTAGCAGTTTTATTAGTGCCAGCATGACTCAGCGGGCTAATGCTCCCAGGCTGAGCCCCCCGGGAGAGAGGAGAGGAGTCTTATACCTTAGTTTAGGTAAGGGAGGGGGTCGTGTTGAGTGACTATACATTTTCTTTGGAATTTACAAGGTTGTACTCGGCAGAAGCAGATTTTCAAAGAACAAATGGTCTGTCTCCAGGATATGCATAACAAGCAGGGGTTGTTAACAAACAGGGGTTGTAAACCAATAACTTCCTAAAGACAGGATTTGGGTTAAAGTTGTGAATTGGTCGCTATCTTGCATTTCCAGGATAGCAGTCTTTGGCTATTTGGTTTTCTCAAGCAAAACCTGTCTAGCTTGTGATTGATCTCCAAAACTCTCTGCCACACCTCCAACTTAAGTTTCAGCTTGCTTACTCAGAGCTTTGGGTACAGAGACAACCTCAGGCTCATGGTCTTCTTATTATTTGCTTTGGCAAAAACTTGCTGGAAAACATTTCTTCCAGTTGATACTATATTGGTTCTGTCTTCGGAGTAGACTAGTTGGACTCTCAGTCAAGATGGGCTTAACAGTCTTGCACGTGGAGGGAAGCTAGCTGAGAATCTTGGTTGTTCTGTCACTTGTGAAGGTGACAGTCTTGCTCACACTAGAGGAAAAGTGTTGAAATACTTAACAGAACTATAAGGCATTGCATGGGTCTAAAAATCTAGTACTATGCTGTAACTTATTTTAAGTGGAATATTATAAAAGGGTGACATGACATGAAATACCACTTTTCAACTTTTTCCCCCCAAATCCTAATTTATTTTGATGACAATGTAATGAGAATGTTGAAAGAAGTCACACTAGATTCATCAGCTTTGTAAATTACTTCATGTTTTGTTTATTTTAGGTTAAATCTTGTGCTGTTTTAGTACTGTTTAAAGCCTATGAATCTATTTTTTTTTTTTTTTGAGTTGGAGTCTCACTCTGTCATCCAGACTGGAGTGCAGTGGCCGCTGCTAGACACCGCAGCCTCGACCTGCTGGGCTCCGGCAATCCTTCCGCCTCAGCCTTCCGAGTAGCTGGAATTACAGGCATGTGCTACCACGCCCGGCTGATTTTTGATTTATTGTAGAGATGAGGTCTTGCCTGCCCAGGCGGGTCTCGAACCCGTGGGCTCAGGCAATCCACTCACCTCAGCCTCCCAAAGGCGCGGGATTACAGGCTGAGCCACTGAGCCCGGCTGAATCTGTTATTTCATAACCTAGACTTTGAGTTAAAGAATGGGCCAGGTAAATACCGAAGAAAAATGATTCATAAAAATGCCTTCTGTGCAAGTGTGAAGACCTGTCTTTTTCACTTTCTATGTTTTTGCGAGTCACACCTGCCTTCTGCTGGTCCCAGGTGGTTTTCTTGACTACAAAGAGACATAAGAGTTGTAGGTGAGGGCAGATGTCATGAATCTTCCAACGAATTCCATTTCCCTGGAGTTCACCAAGCCCTGAGCTAAAATGAGATGTAAGCAGGTGAGAGGCGCAAGAGACAGAAGAGCCAACATGTTAATCCACTCAGAAAGGGATTCTGAACCCACAGGTACTGACAGTAGCTCACTCTACTCGGGGCTGTAGAGAAGATAGGACTTGAATCTGCCCAGTGGTGCTCCTTTTAGTGGGAGAAATGACCTATTAAGGCATTGATTTGAATAGATTAGACTTAAACCGGCCATTGAGATACACATAGAGTGTCAAAAAAACCCTGCATTTCTTTCTGTAATGTTTAAGCCCAAGAATCAACGTTAGAATTTCAAGAGCTTCGAGATAATTTTAGACAACCCTCCTTATTTTACAGTCAAAGCTTCAACTCAGGGATGGAAGCGATTTCATCAAAGTGACATCGTTCATTACAGACTGAGCCAAAACACAGACACCTGTGGTGTCTTAAATGGTCAGCAGTCCTATTTAAACCTAGTGAAGCAAACTTTTTGAAAAACTTAAGCCCATGGAGTTCAGTTTGCACATACGAGATGCCCTATATTTTACCTATGTTTGAATATTTGCCTGAAGACTATTGACTACCCACCCTTTTCAAAGACAGAACATTTTCATTATGTGAATACAGAAAACGGGGCTCTGTTCCCCATAAAAATGTCTTCCAGTTGTCCTCACTCTCCCAGGACTTAGAATTCACGCCTGGGAGCACTTGGTAATACTGACATGACAACTCCGCCGCTAATGGGACGTGGCGGTTCAGGAGTCTGAGGAGGAAAACGCTTTGCCCTTGAACGTGTTCTCAGGCATCTTATACTCTGGAAATGCTACTTCTGCTTTGTGGCTGAGATTGTCAAAGAACAATAGAATGAATGGTGTTAGAAACACATCTTTACAAAAATAATTAGATTTCCCCATCCATTCACTCAGATGCCTCCAAGTATCACTGTTGAAAACATAGCTTTTATTTCTAATATTGGTATCTCTTGCCAATGAGAAAAGTAGGCACTTCATCATAACCAATGTGACAAATGTCCTATTTTGTCTGTGGTTGATGGACACGGCACAGCATGAATGAAGATGGCGTGGTTGGTCAGTTGATAAGTATTTGTGGAAGGTCTGACGTTTTTAAGGCATTGCTGTAAGCACCGTGGATGCAGAAAAACCATTAAAAGATCCTTGACCCTAGGACCTTATTATATGACTGAATAGAAAAGCCACCAAATACCCAGAAATGACTACTAAACAGAGTTTATTCTAAGTAAGAAGGACAGGTGAAGGGTGTGAGACAGGAATCAGGCTCCCAGAGAAGGAGCTGGGCAGGGGTAAATGGAAACACGAGTGGATTCTAATCCATTGTCAAGAAAGGCAGAGCGTTAACAGCACTCACGACAGGGTAGGGAACCCACAGGTGATACAAAGGATGGGGAGGGGGTCATGGACTTTCAGCTTTCAGATGATTTCAAGTCTCATCTTGGCTAAACCAGCTTCCACTTGGCTGTAGTGAGCATGTAGGAAGCCTGTTGCTCACCTCTGTCTACTGTGGAATTGACTCATGGTGGCCATGACATCGTGTCGCCTAGGAAGGACTACCCAGCATTTCTCACAGTGGCCTGCTCTCACAGGGCAGACACACCCTCCGCAGGTAAATGCAACTTCAGGTTATCTTGAGAATGCTCCTCTTCTTGAGATCTCCTGTTTCCTTGTCTTCTGCAATACCATGCACTTATCGATAGCTGATTTACACCACACATGTCTCAGTTGTGGCGGGCCTTGTTTGGTGACATGGCAGTATAATAGAGACCCCCACCGATGGGGTCTCTGTTCCTCTAGGTGCCCCGGCACCCTTCTCATCTCCTTTGGCGACACCTCTTCCGCTGCCTGCCCTTAAATGTGGATATTCCTTGAAGGCCTGTCCTTCAGGGTCCTTCTTCTGCATGTTCTCCCACCGCGGCCCTCTCCACTTCTATGCCATCAGTTGCCAACTTTATGCTGGACATTCACCCAGTAGCCATCTCTAGCCCCAAATTCTCCTCTGAGTTCTGGACAAATATATCCCACTGCTGACTGGACACCTTTGCTTGGAGGTCTCATACTCAAATATCCCAAACCCAAGCAGCAGTCTTCAACACACCTGAAGATAGTCCTCAACTTGGTGAGAAACCCCACCTTCCAGCGACAGGTCGTGAGAGGACCATCCTACTTAAGCTAATTATCTGTATGAGATCCTGCACTGATTTTAGAATCTTAAAAGCAGGCATATTTTAATTCACCAGGATCCTGAACTTGTCGTTTGTGTTAAAATGCTCACAGGCCACAAGACCTGAGTTTGAGGGGAAATTTATAAAGAAGCAAATTGTTCTTAAAAACCAATTCATGTGTCTTTTTTTTCTTTATATCTGAACAGTTTTTTACAGGTTATGTGTTTAGTACTGGGTGATTTTTATTACATTTTGAAAATGTCTTTGTAAATGGAAGGTTTTCATTCATTTCTGTCAGCTGCCATTTGTGAGATAGAAAAATATAAGTCAGACCTATTTGGCATCACCATAATGATATTTATGTGAGTCATGCGTGAACAGGTGTATATTTTTGAAAATTATACATAATATTTTATTTATTTTTAGTAGCCAAATTTTTTAAAAGAAATGTGCTTTTCTGATATTTTTCAAATATTTTGGATATATTGCGAGCAGCCTATTAGATGAATCATCACCTAAACAATCCCTAAATTCAAGTGAATTGCACCCCCCACCATCTTGTTTGGATACATATCTCTTCTGTTTTATTTCAAGTGGCTCCAACCCAATTCCCTACTCCCAGTTTTACGGTCTCTGATCTAGTTCTCTCGTTTTCAGCAGAAGTAAACCTTGTGAAAGCTGGTCTGATCATGCCATTTCCCTGTCTAATGTTGTCAGTGGCTTCCTATGGCCCTTAGGAAGAAGTCTGACGTGGCTCAGACCATGTTGACCCCTGGCTGCTTCCCCGCCCTTGGGTGACTCACCTTCTGCATGCCAGCCGCCACAGTCCCGAAACCTGTGTCTGAGCCTGCTAGTTCTCTGTTACTGGGACACTGCACACAGTGCCTTTCTCTCCTGTCCCTCCATTTGGGGTCTCACTGGAGCCTTTCCTGACAGTCTGCACTTAGGTTGGTTTGGGGCTTGCTTGATGATCGCCTTTGCAGAATTGCTCGCCTCTTGTCTCTTTTATCAGTTGGAGGGTGAGTTCTCTGAAGGCAGTCAGAAGTCAGCATCAACATCTGAGACTGGTTGTGGGTTTTTCTTTTCTCTCCCCTTTGCTCATCTGTCTCTGAAAAATATAGAATAATCAGGAAGAGCAGGTTAAAGAGTCTGGATTTAAATCCAGGCCAATTTGACTTTCAGATTTTGATCTTTCTACTTACCACATCCCTGTTTTCCCTAAGTTAACCTCTCACTAATCAGCAAACAGGATTTCTCAGAGTACTATCCAGCAGGGAGACTAATTGTCCTTTTTAATTTTCCCAGAGGGCTGCTTGTAGAGTTTGGCTAATAGAGCCCTGTGTCCTTTTTCTCTTCGCCCTGCCTGTTTTTTGGTGGGGTGGGTGGGCGATGTGTGCTATAGAAATGAATTCTTGAATGCAAAGAGTGTTTTAGTGGTTTTGGTCTGTGCTGGTTTTTAGTACGAGGTGAAACTTCATCTGATTGAAGTGCTGGAGTGCTTCTCTACCCTTTGAAGCTTGTCTGCAGATGGAGGCTCTATAGGGGCAGAAGCTCTGTGTTTCAAGCTCAGTCAGGGGGCTCTGCTGGACCGTTCTCTGGCATTGCAGCCTCTGCAAAATCTGCCTGGACTCCCTCCTTGTAACCTCCCCAAAGCTTTCTTTAGAGCACAGGTATCCTGGGGCCATGGTGGGATGACTTTGGGAGGAAAATGAGATTTGCTCTTGTACTTGAGCTGCTATGCTCAGCCTGCTGAGTTCTCTTTGTTGTGTCTGGCAGTATTGAAAGCAGGCACTCTTATCTCGTGTTCGCTGCAAAGTGTGAAACTACTTAGGGCCACTGGGGAGCTGGCAGCAATGGAGAAAGCACCATGGCAAATACCCTACTGAATATGTACTTTGTTCGGTTGTGGGGGGTGATGTTTGGTGTCCTACATGTTTCACCAAAATAACTAGCTGGGAAGTGAGAAATGTACTCAGTTTTTGAGAGCTGATGACTAAATTAATTTCACTTGAATTTAGGGATTGTTTGGGTGATGATTCATCTAATAGGCTGCTCACAAAATATCCAAAATATTTGGAAAATATCAGAAAAGCACATTTCTTTTAAAAATTTGGTTAATAAAAATATATAAAATACTATGTATAATTTTCAAAAATATACACTTGTTCATGCATGACTCATAAATATCATTATGGTGATGCCAAAAAAGTCTGATTTATAATATCTATTTTACAAATGACAGTCGACAGAAATGAATGAAAACCTTCCCTTTACAAAGACATTTTCAAAATGTAATAAAAATCACCCAGCACTACACACATAGCCTATTAAAAACTGTTCGGACATAAAGAAAAACAAAGGCACCTGAATTGTTTTTTAAGAACAATTTGCTTTTTTTTTTTTTTTGAGTTGGAGTTTCATTCTGTCACCCAGACTGGAGTGCAATGGCCGCTCCTGGCCACCGCAGCCTCGACCCACTGGGCTCCGGCGATCCCTCCACCTCAGCCTTCCGAGTAGCCGGAATTACAGGCATGCGCTACCATACCCGGCTGATTTTCGATTTATTGTAGAGATTAGGTCTCGCCAAGTTGCCCAGGCGGGTCTCGAACCCGTGGGCTCAGGCAATCCACTCACCTCGGCCTCCCAAAGGCACGGGATTACAGGCTGAGCCACTGACCCAGTTACAATTTGCTTCTTTATAAATTTCCCTTCAAACTCAGGTCTTGTGGCCTGTGAACATTTTAACACGAACGACAAGTTCAGGATCCTGGTGAATTAAAACATTCCTGCTTTTAAGATTCTAAAATTGGTGCAGGATCTCATGTAGACAATTAGCGTTAAGTATAACCAAATATATAATCCCTAAATTCAAGAGAAATCAATTGAGTCATTAGTTCTTGAAAAGGAAAGCAGTGGCAATCTGCAGTCCTTGGAGTGCCATGCTAGTTGTCAGGGTGGAAGTTATAAAATAAGATACTTTAAGTGGATGTGTCCATCTTTGGGTTTTATGACATGGGAAAAGACATATTACAGCATACTTTTCAAAAAAATTCTATGAGAAACATAAGGGAAGCAAATATGACTGGTAAACAAGTGAAAAGTGTGCCCTAAAGAGGCAACACCTGAAAATGCAGCTGAAGGCAAATGGTTATGTTTGAGCTGTGGTTAGTATATCTTGGTTCCCTGTGGGTGGCTGCCACTTTTTTCGGAGAAAAGACAAATCAATCCTGGAAAGCATATGTGTAGCTGAATTTCAGATAAACTGCACCTTTTTCACCCACCTCCAACGTGGCCAGTGACATTGGTGCTCTGATGCCCTCTCAGTCACAAAAGGCAGGACAGTCTCCCTGCTGGGTCCAGGGCTAAAGCTGAAAGTCCCAGCCCAATCGTCCAGCCCTGCATCCCCAGACCCTACCACTCCAGGCCCCCATGGCTGCCTGTGGCAGTGGTGTTGGGGTCCTCTTGGGACAATCCCAGGCCTTACTTCTCTTCCTGTGCACTCGCTCATGTTCCTGTTCTTCCAGCCAGACCTTGCTTCCCCAGGAGTTTATGTCAAAAGCAACTCACTTAAGAGAAGGAGACCCCTCTCTGCTTTCTCTTGCTTAGAGAAGAATTCAGCCAGTAGTGTTAAATCCAAAATTCAAAATCCGAGAGACCACCAAGGAGCCAGCTCCGATGCAAACACACGAGGGTCTTTATTCAGACTCGAGTCTGGGCTCACGTTTGAAGCTGATGCAGCAGCTTCAGGGACGAGAGCCCTGATCCAGTATAGCAAGTAGTTTTTATACATAATTACAGAGGGAGGGACTGGGCGTGACTGGTTTTTCCTAGGCTTACAACATTAACCAATCAGAAGAGGTCATGATGTAGAAACCGAAGTCCATGGACCTTGCATAGTTAGTTTCCAATCAGGTCCGCAGTGATGTCAGGGGACAGGGGTGCTTGAGATTGGTTGGTTTGTTTTTGGTTTGTGCGGGCTCGTGCTCAGTTGCCTGTGATTGACGGGAAACGGCTAAACGGGCAGAGTGGAATGCCAGATAAGCTAGGTTTTCACAGTCACAGTGACTGTGTATAAATCAGCTTGGGCACACAGGCAGGTTTGAGATAACGCAGAGCCCACCAGAAGTGGGCTGGTGCCACAGAGTCTAAGGAATGCCCGGAAGGGGCTTATCGCTTAACTTTTACAGCCCGTTACAGAAGTGGAAGAAGCCAGCATGGCAATTGGGACAAACAAAAGCTTAACAAAGTTCTGAGTACAAACACTGCTTAAAACATTGTATAACTATACAATCAGTTACTACCCAGCACCTGACATGTGCCTAGTTCTACGGGGTCTGAGGGAGGATTTAAAATACTAAGAATTTATAAAATATAGTGAACGTGAGGTAGGAATATATAAAATGCAATGAACGCTTTTTTTACAGCAAGTATAGTTTTTTTGAATCTCTTGGGTCTCTCAGTAGTGTGGCAGAATGCAGCAAATGCTCAAATATATTTCTTGTATGATTGAGTGAATAAACGCAGAAACACATGCAGCTGCTTCGGGATCAGCAGTTGGCCTCATGGCAATCACCTGGGATGACAGAATGTTTCCCACTAATCCTGTGGCGGGAAGGGGGGTTGGTAGCAGTTAAAGGTATTTCCTTTAGAAAGCCAAGTGGCAAACTCTAAAGACCAGCCAGGCCGGTTTTGTTTGAAAAGGCCAAATGGCCAGAGACCGATGGCTCTCATGGAAATGCAAAAGAGTAACTAATTCACAGACTTATCCAAAAGCCCTCTTCTGAAGCTGACGGGTTTACAACCCTGTAGTTCCTGGAAACCATTTGTTCTTTGAAAGTTCTGATTTTTCTGAACACAATCTTACAAGATTCCAAAGGAAATATGTAATCGCTCCACCCAACCCCCTCCCTTACCTAAACGAAGGTATAAGACCCCACTTCGCCCGTTCTGGGGGGTTTGATTTGGACGCATTAGTCCTCGAGCCCACCGGCGTCATAAAGTTGCCACTTCCTATAATAGTCTCGGTGTCACGGTCTCTCTATTTTTCCCACTACAGTAGTAGTAGTAATAATAATAAATATCATCTCACTAATTTACCCAAAAGGCAGCAGTTTAAGAGAAAACATATTCAACATGACTTTCGCTTTGCTTTTAGGTGACAACAATTTT
Organism: Carlito syrichta; assembly: GCF_000164805.1. NCBI lineage: Eukaryota > Metazoa > Chordata > Mammalia > Primates > Tarsiidae > Carlito > Carlito syrichta. Next base: position 71,046 of record NW_007259153.1, on the reverse strand, counting down.
TTGCAAACCCTCCTTATGAGGAGCCAGGAAGTGGAGGCTGACTCTGCTGGTAGCTTGCCTGATATCTGTTCTCCCTTCCTATTTCCAACAATATCCTTGAGGGCCACACTGCCTGGCTAAAAGTCACCATCTTTTCTCCACCTCCTTACGCCGTGAAGACCTGGAAGTCCTGGCCACTGAGGCCTGTACCAGCCCTACTTGTGGGCACTGTTTCCTCTTCCCTTGCGACTCCCCCTCCCAGATTCCAGCTGCTCTGTACCTCTGTTCATGCCTAGGCACGAACCATGCCGGCACAACCTGACAGCTTGTGCCTCCAGTCCAGGTGATAGCTTTCATTTCCTGCCTGGGGCTTCTCAGATCTGGCAATGTGGAAAGCCCACACGAGAGAGGTGGACTGTTGGCCCCCGTGGAGTGCCTGTGACTGAGTGTGGACAGCTGTGAGAGGCACGTAGAGGGTACAGGAGGAGCTCCTTTGCAAGTCATCTATGGAGGAGGCCTGCTAGGGAATGGATCCTTAGATTAGCGTTCCTCCTTTCTGGCTTTTTCATTCCTTATGCCTGCTTCCTGCGAGTCCATTCCCAAATAAACTGCCATGGCTCTACCTTCATCTCAAGCTCTGCTTTCAGGGAAACCACATTATTAGCCGGGCTCGGTGGCTCAGCCTGTAATCCCGTGCTTTGGGAGGCTAAGTGGATTGCCTGAGCCTGCGGGTTTGAGACCCGCCTGGGCAACTTGGCGAGACCTCATCTCTACAATAAATCAAAAATCAGCCGGGTGTGGTAGTGCACGCCTGTAATTCCGGCTACTCAGAAGGCTGAGGCGGAAGGATCGCTGGAGCCCAGCAGGTCGAGGCTGCGGTGGCCGGGAGCGGCCACTGCACTCCAATCTGGGTGACAGAGTGAGACTCCAACTCAAACAACAACAACAACAACAAAAAAACACATTATTACGAGATGTGTGGAAGAGCAGAAATCAAGGGAAATCAGGGGTATCTTTTTAAAAGGAAGAGGCAGATTCCATCACCAGGTCCCTTCTTTTTCATTCTCATTGGTGTTAAAAAGAATTAAAAAAAGCCATTTTCTTGTAATGACTATGATGGCCACAGTGATAAAACTAAAAGGCTGTCCCTGATAACACTGCTGAACAGCTGCCCACCCCAGCCAGCACCCCTCATCTGGTAGGACATAAATAACTCATCAGTTTGAGCCCGATTCCGATTTTTCTGTTATTTGCCTTCTCCAAAATCATTCCTAACTGATACAGTAGAAAAAAGCGGGGGGGAGTACTTGGATTTACAAATCTTAGGGTCATAAGTGTCATCTAGCTTTTAAGAAAACCCAGTATCGGCCGGGCATGGTGGCTCAAGCCTGTAAGGGGATGGCCTGAGCCTGTGGGTTTGAGAACAGCCTGGGTAACTTGGCGAGACCTCATCTCTACAATAAATCAATAAAAAAATTAGCCAGGTGTGGTAGCGCATGCCTGTAGTTCCAGCTACTTGGATTGCCTGAGCCCAGCAGGTCAATGCAGAGGCGGCCATGAGCATGCCACTGCACTCCAGCCTGGGTGATAGAGTGAGACTCCAGCTCAAAAAAAAAAAAAAAAAGAATTCTGAAATGTCTTTTATGTTTCACAGGGCTTATTTCTCACGAAAGGCACATTGGCTTACATTGATCCAGCTTTGTTTTGCAGCAACAATGCAGCACTTTACAACCATACACAGCCTAAAGAGAAGTTAGTTCACTATACCTCGGTTTAACCATTTCATCTGATCGAAAAGCAATCCCTTTCTGTGGAATCAGCAAAAGGAAACAGGGCGTTTTATGTTTTGTGCATTTACACATTTGAATGTATGTTTGTCTTAGGATTTTGTCTCTTTTGAAGGTGTAGCAAGGTAGCCAGAACTGCCCTGGCCCCAAGGTATAGCTGTCGAGAAATATCTACCAAAAGGGAATTGTTTCATTAAACATAAAACTTTGCTTTGTTCGTTAGGATCTTGCCAGATGGGAATTCAGTGTTTTGAAAGCAGGCACCCGCATGGAATTTTGTTTCTGACATTGATGAACTGGCTGAATCTCAGTGTGGTGATTTTATTATGGGTTTCAATGAATGCCGACCGAGGGTGTGTCCATAACTTCTGATGATCTGTAGGTGTCAAGCCAGTCTATGACTGAGCAGTCATGGTAAAGTGTCCGTATCTATGAATCAAAAAAGTAGAGATAAACTCTCAGATTATTGTTTTTTCTGTTTTCAAGTTGGAGTCTCGTGCTGCTGCCCAGGCTGGGGTGTGCGGTGGCACAATCAAGGCTCTCCACAGACTTGTCCTCCTGGGCTCCTGAGTAGTTGGATCTACAGATGTATGCCACCATGCCTGGCTAATTTTTTTTTATTTTTTGTAGAGATGCGATCCTGCTATATTGCTTAGGCTGGTCTCAAACTCCTGGGCTCAAGCCGTCTTCCTGTCTCGGCCTCCCAAAGTTCTGGCACTGAGGCATGAGCCACCATGTCTGGCAAGTTTTTATATTGCAAGAGCCTTCCAAGTGGACCGAATGCCAGTTTTTTTTTGAAAAACTTCTGCTGAACTTCCAGGTACAGCATGATTTATTGTGTTTGATAAAAAGCACAGGCAACACAGAACATTGGATTGCAGATCAGAAGAACCGAGAATCAAAACGAGAAAGGCTTCCCTGTCTTAGACTACTCTGCCTCTTCATTCTGCTGACTCCTGGTACCCTCTGCGCCATGAGCTGGACGAGAAACCCTGTTCCATACACTTCATAAGGATCTTTGCAGAGTGAAGACACTAGTTCTAAGTGTTTCTCTTTTGTTGGTTCTATCACAGGAAGTCTGTGAGGTACCTAGGAATATATCTGGAGAAACTAAGAGTGAGAGAAGTCAATACATTTCCTCAGTCACTTAGTAAATGGCACAAATGAGATTCGAACTTGCCTGATTCAGAGGCCATTTTTTTCCACACTTCTCTACTGCTGAGTGTGGTAATTAAAACTGTGTTCAGGCTGGGCTCGGTGGTTCAACCTGTAATCCCAGCACTTTGGGAGGCCAAGGCGAATGAATTGCCTAAGCCCACAGGTTCGAGACCAGCCGGGGCAACTTGGCGAGACTTCGTCTCTACAATAGATAAAAATTAAAAAATAAAATAAAATAAAATAATGCAGTGGAGTCAGTCAGAGCTGGGTTCAAATCCCAGTTTTGCCAGTGACTAACCATGTCTTTGGGCAAGTAACTCAGTCTCTCAGGTCCTCCACTTTTTCATTCAGAAGCAGCTATATATTATTGTGATTTTGATTTGCATTCCCTTGATTATCAGTAATGTTGAGTATCTTTTCATATTATTATTATTATTATTATTTTTTGAGTTGGAGTTTCACTTTGTCGCCCAGACTGCAGTGCAGTGACCATGGCCACCGCAGCCTTGACCTCCTGGGCTCCGGCGATCCTTCCGCCCCAGCCTTCCGAGTAGCCGGAATTACAGGTGCATGCTACCATGCCCAGCTAATTTTTAAAAAAAATTTATTGCAGAGATGAGGTCTCGCCGGCCCGGGTGGGTCTCGAACCCATGGGCTCAGGCAATCCACTCACCTCAGCCTCCCAAAGGCGCGGGATTACAGGCTGAGCCACCGAGCCCGGCTCATCTTTTCATATTATTGTTGGTCATTAGTACGTTGTCTTTGGAGAAATGTCTATTTCTAAATGATACAGCAGAAAAGGGGGAAAAAAGAGTACTTGAATTTACAAATCTTAGGGTAATAAGTGTCATTCTGCTATTTAGAAAACCCAGCATCTCCTCCCATGCATGACATGAGGGGTCTGTGGAAGTGTCTGTTTTCTTCCCGATAATCACAGGAGCTGCAGGTGCAGAAGCTTTCCACCTGCCTTAGGGTCTCTCCTGTGTCTTTATCTCATGTCCTTTTACTTTCCCTTATTATCATTTATTTTCTATAATGTGAATTAGACACACAAAAAATAACCTGGAAAAAATAGCATGCATTCAGAATTCTTATGCCACTGTTCTTAAGAATTCTGAAATGTCTTTTTATTTTTCTCAGGGCCTATTTCTCACTAAAGGCACATTGGCTTTCATTGATTCAGCTTTGTTTTGCAGCAATAATGCCCATTTTTAAATTGGGTTGTTGGTTTTTTGTTGTGGAGTTGTCAGAACAATATGTATTTTTGATATTAATCCCTCATCAGATATATATATGTAAATATACACGTATATATGTATGTATGTATATCACATTTAGTATTTATCATTTAGTATTTATCTTTTAAGAAGCAAAGGAGACCTTATAAAGTGTTGAAGAAAATGACAAAAATATAGGTAAATAATGCTGCCCTGTAATATCCCCTGTAGTGGAAACTTTTAAGAAGGACTTTCTTATTTATTCCCAGAGGGGCACTTAAAACTTCTTTGATGTAAGAAAGAATATTACTACCTTATTGATACTTTGCTGTTTCCTTGATAAAAAGACAATTGCAGCTTTTGAATTTGTAAGTTGAGTGGCAAAACAAGATAATACCAAAGCCAAAAGGTGTCTGAATGAAAATATATTTTATTTGTTCATTTGAGAGATTTATTTTACTTTACAAAATTGTGTAATGGAACAGGTATTTTATATGTTTTATATTATGATTTCCCTTCACCTCTTGTCAGTTATTATCCTTTGTGGACTATTATCTTCTCCTCTAAACTAGTCCCTTTGTGAAAATGTCATACTTTCTTGATTCTCAAATGTTTTTGGAATAGCAGTAGGTATTAGCGAGGCAGGATATTTAGTGTAGATTAGACATAGGTAAATCTCTTTTAGTCAGTTTTAGAATAGAAGCATTCAGATATTTTTCCTTAACATATCAAATGGACCACCCTGCAGGCTAGGAAGTGGACTCTCCAGGCCACCCCACCCCCTCAGCTCATCAAAGGAAAAGCTCCTCAAGGTAGTTCCAAGACCGGGTTTTGAAAACTATAGAAACGATAATCAGACCACCTTTTAGCTTATAAATTAACTTAGTCACAATGCCTAGGAAGTCAAAATTCATGTTCCATGTTCCAGGAAAAGACTACCTCCTTGCCCAACAGAGGCAGAGGGGTTACCATCTCTCCGCAGGTGGATGCCTGTAGCCCTCATTAATATATTAATCACTAAGTAGCTATAGCAAACTTTTTGTCAAAAGTAAAAATATGGTTTCTCTCCCACTTGTACCTCCTGGCATCTCTCTCTCTTTTCTCCCTGCTTCTCTCACTAACAAATTCTTTTTTAAAGACTTTGTTATCCACTCTGAAATTCTTTTTAGTAGTGAGTCAAAGGACCCATAGGCATTGCGCTGTACCCCACCCGGCAACAATAGGCAATCAATATTTAATAATATCAATATTTAAACTTGAACATTTTCCTTGATATTGTACTTAAAAAACTTTTTTTCTCTTGAGCCATAAAAAAAAGCACAGATAGCTTTCCAGAATGACTGAAGTATCTGTCATTTAGACAATCAACAGTCTAGTTGTAATTGAATGCTACTTGAGATTTCCTCAGCACATAAAATGAAGATGGTGGATAATAGCACTGCAGTATTCCTAAATCAGCAAAATGATGTCTTGAGTTCATTAGCAGTGCAATGTCTTCAATGATAAGCAATCATTCCATGCACCAGAGATCTGTATGCACAAAGTACAGGCATATTTGTTAAATAAAAAAAATACGGCCCAGAGGATAGCAGTCTATAAAATGTGACCAATTTATGCAATAGTCATCGGGGTGAATTAATTTTACTTGCTACAATATTCTAATCTTAAAAAAGAATTGGCACTGAATGTGCTATCTATTTTGAATAGGTTTAAAAAGCATTTTGGTGATCTAAATGACTGGATCTTATTATTTAAAACATTTTCTTCATTTGAAAACTTCGAAAAAAACCAATTTTTACTTTTTTTATATGGATTTTGCAAAGTTTATTGAACAAGATTTTTTAAAGGTGGGAATGTATACTGGTTTAAGGTAATGTTTTTCATATTAAATCATTTAGAAAAGTCCAGATCGATTTAAGCCCCAATATTAGTTAAGCAGAGTTTTTATTGACTCACATTATAGAGAAAGATAAAAATGAGCTTAAAATTAGCTCACAATGAAGATTTGCTTGTGATCAGTACCCTTTCAGTTCAGTCTTTCACACTTTTTTGTCTATGATTTATTGTTGTATATTAAGAATTAATGTTCAGAATGAATGCTCTGAGACCCTGCAAAGTTGTGAATAATTGAAGAAATGTTATATTTTATTGCCATTAATTATAAAGTATTAGAAAAGTTTCCAAAACAGAAATTTAAGAGTCATTTAAATATTTAAGCAGTTAGCCAGGAATTCAGTAAACCAAATTACACAGTTTACTATGTATTGTGTTTAATCTAGATTGTCTATAAAATTTGCATACCATGTAGATTTTACTTACATCATAGGAGCTGATGTCATTTGTTTCTTGTAGAATAAGAGCTAGAGTCATCTGTTTGTATTTATTTTGATACATGAGGTCAATGTCTAAACACTTATATGACTAATGTTTACTAAATGATTACTATATCTCAGGCACTGCTTTAGGTGCTTGAATATCAGTGAATTGAACAGAGAAAAAATACTGTCCTAATAGGGCTTATGTTTTAGTAGAGTGAATATAAATAAGATACATAATAAATAAGCATATACTGTAGTACTTTAGATGGTAATGAGTGCTACATAAAAAGGAAAATTAAAGTGGAGCAAAAGCAGTCAGATGTGCATAAGGAAAACTATATAGCTGCAAGTTTTTTTGTAGACACGTCATAAAATTAACTGTATTCAACCAACATGTACACTATACTTTTGGAAACACCATTCTAGGCCAGGCATCTCTGTTTGGAAGTTGTAGAGTACAAAGTCCCTTAACAAAACAGTCACCTAACAAAAGTAAATGGACAAAAGTATTGGAAGTGTGGAATAAATCTAGAATCTAGAACTCATAAGTCTCTGGTTGCCAACCATGTATTAAAACTCTCAACTATATTAGATATTTGTAATTTTTATAATCTGAGGACAAGTCATATGTATAACTCTGAAGCAAAAGATCACCATACATTGATGCGATCAAGAGATAATTTTGGGAGTTCTGGTAAGATGGCGACGGCATAGGTGGATTTGTGAGATTCTCCAAATATGAGTTCCCAAAAAGACTCTTACTTTTTTTCCCCCAACCCATGCTTACTGCCAGCCGCACCAGTCTGAGGCCCGGGGATCTTTGGTCCCATGCAGGGCCAGATACTGTGGCCCCGGCTACTGCTGCTCTACTATACATACAGGGCCAGATACTGTGACTTGTGCTGTGTGGGAGTCCCGGGTCTCGGCTCCCTCCCTGGCTACATCATCTCACCCATCACCCAGCACCAAGCTGCCGGTCACCTAGGGTGCACAGGGAGGCTCTGGGCACCCGCCCCTCAGAGATACTGGTCCCATTTCTGGCTGAAGTACCCTGTGAGGGACCCAGGGCCACTCTCACTGCCCACCGCCTGCCCTTTGGAGCTTCAGAGCTCAGGAGCTCTGGGCCCACCTTGGCTGAGGCACTCAGTGCAGCGACCCCATGCTGGTGGAAGGGAACAGCCTATCTAAGGAGGTGCTGACCAGAGGCTCTCAGCTCCAGAGGAGGGAACTCCCGACCCCCTCCTCCACCCCAGCCTGCTGGTGGCACCCCAGATCCAGCACCCAGCTGTGCAGCTGATCCCTGGTGCCTCCCAATCCAGCATAGTCCATCACAGTGGATTGTACAGGGACCCAGATGGGACCCAGATGAGCAGAGAGAAAAGATCTGCAAAAAGTGAAACTGCCACCTCGGCCATCCTCTAGGCAGAGATTTGCATTGCCCCACCCACCTATCAGCTGCCTCCACCTCAGTTCCTAAGGTAACCTCGCTAAACAGGAGACAAAGCCCCTCCCCTGCTGAATCAGACAAAGGCAATGTCCCAGAATCCCAAGCAGCGAGTAAATCTAGCTGCCTGCAAGGAAAACAAAGGGGAGAGGCTGGTAATCAGATCTCCTATTATGACTTTTGATTTTATCATTTTGACTGTTAGTTTTGCTCACTTTTGTTCACTTCCTGATTTATGCTGTTTCATGATTTTATTGGTCTGTCTCTGTGTAGCTACCAGTAATCTTTAGGGAATTTTGCTCACATGTTTTTCTCACTTCTCTCCAGCCTTGTGTCTCCTTTTCACCTATTAGTTGGTATGTATATCTGTTTTCCCTCTCACTCTCCTCTCTTTCTAACTTCCTATTGACCCCCACTTCCTCCATTATTATCCTCTTCTGTACCACCTTTTACTCCAGGGAACAAACTTACATACCACAGCACAGACATATTATAAGGCAGTGGGAAATAGGTTCCAGTGTGCTCATACACCTGTTGGTGGATGCTGGAACCAGCATACAGATTCTGAATCACAGCTTCCCCCTCAATTAAACCTCAAAACTGTAAAAAGTACGGCCTGCAGCCCACACTCTAACCGCAAAAGTGAACAAAGCCAGAGGACACTCATAAGGAAGAACAGGAGATTGCACAAGTGAAAAAAAACAACCACACCTTCCCTGAAAAACAGAATTAAAGAAGGGGAGGGGAAAGGGGAGAGAGAGAAAAATCTACATAAATGAAGAAAAACCAAAAGAAGAATATGGATCCCTCCCCACTGAGAAAACTGACTTCAGAATGCAAATAATGAAGAACCCCCAGAATGACTGGTCCCAAACTACAAACCTAGATATCAAGACATTAATGGAGAGACTAAAAAGAATTGAGAACACACAAGAAGAAACTAGGAAGGAGCTTATATCTGAGATAACAATAATAAAAAATACTGTGAATGAAATTAATAACAAACTGATAAACATGGAAAGCAGAATTACCCAAGCAAAAGAAAGAATCTAAGAGCTTGAGGATCAAAATATAGAACTAACCCAAACTCTTAAAAACACAGAAAACAAGTTCAAAAAGACAGAACAAAACCTTCAAGAGATGAGCGATTACTTCAAGAAATTGAACCTAAGAATAATTGGCCTTCCTGAGGCATAAAGAGAGACAGAGGACACACTGGAACAAACTTTCCATGAGATCATTCAAGAAAATTTCACTTATCTAATCAGTGATGCAAAAATTCAAACACAAGAGATTCAGAGAACCACTGCAAGACAACAAATGAGAAGACCAACTCCTAGACACATAATAATTCACCTAAACAAAGTAGACATAAAAGAAAAAATCCTAAAGGCAGCAAGAGAAAAAGGCCAGATCACCTACCATGGAAGACCAATTAGAATAGCAGCAGATTTATCTACAGAAATCCTGCAGGCTAGGAGTGCTTGGAGCCCTATCTTCAAAGTCCTAAAAGATAAGCAATTTCAACCAAGAATAACCTATTCAGCCAAGTTAACCTTCATCAGTGAGGAAGAATTAAAATCTTTCCCAGATATCGAATCCCTAAGAATGTATGCTGCCACCAAACCACCTCTACATGAAACACTTCAGAAAGTACTAAACACAGAAGAAAAGGGAAAAAGAACAATGTTCTTCACAAGCGTACAGGAAAAAGAATAAAATACACACGAACCAACCCCAAAACTAAAAGAAAGACAAAGAACCAAGTGGAAGGACTACAACTCAATAAGAACTCCATGATAGGGATGAAATCTCACATTTCAATAATTAGCCTGAATGTGAATGGACTAAACGCACCACTGAAAAGACATAGAATGGCAAAATGGATAAAATATCACCAGGCAACAATATACTGCCTTCAAGAGACTCATCTCACTAGAAAGGACATACACAGACTCAAAGTAAGAGGATGGGAAACAAACTTTCAGGCAAGTGGAACACAAAAGAAAGGAGGAGTCGTGATCCTAATTTCAAACAAAATGCCATTTAAGCTATCAAAAATTAAAAAAGATACAGAGGGCCACTACATAATGATAAAAGGTTCACTCCATCAACAGGAAATATCTATCCTAAACATATATGCACTCAACATAGGTGCGCCAACTTTCATAAAGCAACTTCCAGGAAAACTAAGGAAAGATATTGACTCTAACATCATCATAACTGGGGACTTTAATACCCCACTCACAACCCTAGACAGATCATCAGGACTAAAAATCAGCAAGGAGATCCGGAGCCTCAATGTGACTCTTGACCAAATGGACTTAATTGATACCTACAGAATGCTCCATCCAAAGACCCAAGAATACACATTCTACTCATCATCGTATGGAACATATTCTAAGATCAACCACATAATTGGCCATAAATCAAGCATAAGCAAATTTAAAAGGACCGAAATTTTACCATGC
>NW_007259153.1:59337-59553 GCF_000164805.1 Carlito syrichta | reverse complement strand
CAACAAGATCCTAGAAAACTGGATTCAACAACACATCTCAAAAATCATCCATCATGACCAAGTAGGCTTCATTCCTGGGATGCAAGCCTAGTTCAACTTGCGTAAAACCATAAATGTAATTAAATACATCAACAGATGTCAAAATAAATACTACATGATTATATCATTAGATGCAGAAAAGGCTTTTGATAAAATTCAGCACCCCTTCTTGATAAA
>NW_007259153.1:16072-59281 GCF_000164805.1 Carlito syrichta | reverse complement strand
CAAGGATGCCCACTCTCACCCCTCCTGTTCAACATAGTATTGGAAGTCCTGGCTCAAGCAATCAGAGAAGAAAAGGCAATCAGGGGTATCCAAATAGGAAAAGAGGAAGTCAAATGATCTCTCTTTGCAGATGATATGATTGTGTACCTTGAAAACCCAAGAGAATCTGTCAAAAACTTCCTTACACTGATAAAGGCCTTTGGCAAAGTCTCAGGATATAAAATAAATGTGCAAAAGACAATGGCATTTCTTTACCCCAATAATAAACAAACAGAAACCCAAATAAAAAGCACAATTTCATTCACAATAACCACAAAAAAATGAAATACCTTGGCATCTTCCTAACCAGAGACATGAAAGACCTTTACAATGAAATTTACAAAACACTGCTCAAAGAAATCAAAGATGACACAAACAAGTGGAAAAATATCCCATGCTCATGGATTGGAAGAATCAACATTGTGAAGATGTTCGTGTTACCTAAGGCAATCTACAAATTCAATGCAATACCCATCAAATTACCAGCAACATTCTTCTCAGACCTAGAAAAAACAATGCAGGAATTCATATGGAAACAAAAACATCCAAGAAAAGCCAGAACAATTCTCAGCAAAAAAAAACAAAGCAGATGGTATCACATTACCAGACTTCAAACTCTACTATAAAGCTACAATCATCAAAACAGATTGGTATTGGAATAGGAATAGGCATATAGATCAATGGAATAGAATTGAGATTCCAGAAGCAAAACCTCAATTACTCAACCATCTCATCTTCGACAAAGCCTCCACCACCTACCACTGGGGAGAAGAGAACCTATTCAATAAATGGTGCTGGGAAAACTGGCTGACCACATGCAGAAGATTGAAACAGGACCCCTCTCTATCCCCATGCACAAAGGTTGACTCCAAATGGATCAGAGACCTCAATGTAAAACCTCAAACCATAAGAACCTTAGAAAATGAAGGACATACCCTCATGGAAATCGGAACTGGCCTCCAATTCCTGAACAAAACCCAAAACCCACAGGCCATAAGAGAGAGGATAGACAAGTGGGACCTTATTAAACTGACAAGCTTCTGCAAAGCCAAAGAAACCATCAAGAGAGCAGGGAGACAGCCTACAGACTGGGAAAAAGTATTTGCCAACACCAGGTCAGACAAAGGCTTAACATCTTTGATATACAAGGAACTCAAATGTGCTGAAAAGAAAAAAACAAACAACCCCATTATAAAATGGGCAAAAGACATAAACAGACACTTCACAAAGGAAGACATCTGAGCAGCCAACAGACATATGAAGAAATGTTCAACCTCACTAATCATCAGGGAGATGCAAATCAAAACCACACTGAGATACCACCTAACTCCAGTCAGAATGGCAATTATCAACAACTCAAAAAATAACAGCTGCTGGAGAGGGTGTGGAGAAAAGGGAACACTTCTACACTGTTGGTGGGAGTGTAAACTAGTGCAACCTCTGTGGAAAACAGTGTGGCGATTCCTAAAAGCTTTAAATATCAACCTCCCATACGACCCTGCAATCCCCCTACTGGGAATATATCCGGAAGAACACAAATTACTCTATAAAAAAGACACCTGCACACTTATGTTTATCGCAGCATTGTTCACAATAGCAAGAACCTGCAAGCAACCATACTGCCCATCAAAAGAGGACTGGATTTTAAAAATGTGGTACATATACATGATGGAATACTATGCAACCATAAAAAAGAACAAAATCATGAATTTCACAGCAACCTGGATGGAACTAGAGTCTATAATACTGAATGACCTCTCACAAAAACAAAGGTCCGAGTATCACATGTTCTCACTCATATAATGGACCTTGAACATCCAACCTAATAATATAAGAAAATGACTGACAGTAGTGGGAAACTATGGGTGGGGGGAGATGGTATTAACGGGCAAATATCTGTCTGGGGATGGGGAAGCACCTTTTATCAATAGGGTGCCTGAATGAAACATATCTGTATACCTAACCCTTAACTGTACCCCACAACATCATAATAAAAAATATTGATTATAAAAAAAGACTAAACTGACAGATGAATTCTCAACAGAAAAATGAAAATCTGAGTAAACACAGTGACATCATCAAAATGCTAAAAGAAATTTACTACCAACCTAGAATTCTATGCCCAATGAACATATCACCCAGAAATGAAGTAAAATAAGGGCATTTTCAGGCTGCTAGAAATTGAGAGATTTTGCCACTAAGGGAAATATGAAAGCTTGTTCTCCAGGAGAAGGGAAATAATCCTAGGTGAAAGTTGGAGATCCAAAATTGAAAAGCAATGGATGGAGTAAATATGTGGGTAAATCTACATGAATATTGTCTGTATAGATTTTATTGAATATATTTATTGGTAGATGTTTCAAAATATATAACATTTGCCACTTTAAAAAAGTATTCTCACATAAGGTATATTATTTGATTTTCATAACCTTTCTACAACAGAAAAGTCTGTATCATTTAGGAATGTTTGGTTGCAAGTATTTGAAAACAATAAAACTTAAAGAAATATAGTTTTATTTTTCTCATATAACAAGACATTTAAGGAAAGTAATCTGTGGTATTTTCATTTGCTGAATGTAATAATAATAAAAAAAAACTCAGGCTTTTTCTTTCTGCTCCATCATTCTTAGTTTATTGGCTTTCAAGCTTATGGTGAACAGATGACTGTACCTCCTGGCATCACATTCCCATCCCAAGTAGGGAGAAAAAGGAAGGACAAAAGCCTGCATTGCTTTCCATTTATGGGAAAAACAATACTTCTCAAAAACCACTTATCAAACTTCTGCTTACATCCTATTGGCCAGAACTGCTTCACAAGGGCGCCTCTCGTTGCAAAAGAGCCTGGGGAATTGATTAAGTATTTATCTTCCCAATCCCTAATGTAGAGGAAGGCAAAAGGGAAGGGTGCTGGTACTGAATGTGAAGTAAGCCAACCTACAGTACCTACATGGAAGATAAGGCCGAGTGACTCACTAAATATTTACTATACCCTTCTTTTAGTGCACCTTTTTGTAACAGAAGTTAGAAAGCTAAAAACTCTTCCCAATGAGGATCCTATATGATTTAGCTTTTGCTAATCAGATGCACTTGTGCACGATTTAGAAATGAAAGTAATAGAGGTGAAAACTCTTCTGCTGATTCTTTCGATTCTTTCTGATGGCTAGCACAGTCAGGCAGGGAAGCACTGGCTTTTTCTGTGCCAGCATTTCAGTGGCAAGTTACCAGCTTCATGGGGAGTGACGAGTCTGATATAGAGTGGGCACTTCTAGGAGAGTCTGAAAAGAAGCCATTTTGGTTATGTCAAAACAGTCATTTAGAAAAGACTTAAACATTTGTGTTTGAGACCAGAAATAGCTTAATGATGCTAAACTCAGAAGTTTAATTAATGAGGAAAGCAGTCCTGCAAAACAGAATAGCCTTAGACATTCTCACTGCATCCCAAGGAGACACTTGCACCATTATACACACTGAATGCTGCACCTTCATCCCAGACGAATCTTGGGACATAACAACAATGCTGGACCAAATGAAAACTAGTACCAACACCTTAGATAATTCAAATGTTTACAGTAAGGAGGTACTTACTGTAAGGTTTCAGATTGGTTTTCAAGCATTTTTTCCTAGATCCTGCCAGGTCTTAGAGGTGTTCTATCTGGTATAAGAAAGTTCCTCATAACTATGTTAATAATAGGGGTCTAATATATATCTCCTTCAAACTTTGTATGGGATGTACTGCCAAGATTCCAAAGCTTGTAACCAAGTCTCTAACCCGCAAAAATTGTCGGGGGAAAGAAGCCATACATATGTTTAAGCTGAAATGGCAGAACATAAATAACTCCGTGATAGATATCATGGTTTCAACTGACCGTGGGGGAAATGATGAAGAGACCTTCTTAAAGTAGCCCTCTATTACTAATAATGTTGGATTATTTAGGGTTACTGCTCAGCACACATCTGCATTCCTTCAAATCATAAGATTGTCTTAACCCTTCCTGAAACAGAATAAGTCATAGACCTTATGATTTTAGTCACATAGTGAAATAGGTTGTTATTAATCCCTGTGATCAATAGTTAAAGTTTGAAATATAATTATATTAATCATGTAACCGTAACCAGTACACTTTTGTTTTGTTGTACTCATTGATTAATGGTGCATGCCCCACTTTATAGTAAACTCCACTAGCACTTTTACTTAGAGCTACTGATAAACTAAATTACAGGCTCTCGGTAGTAGGTATCGAAAATATGCAGAAAATGAAAGTTATAATTGATGGAACATGATTGAAACTATACTTTTACAGAATGCTTTGTAAATCACATAGTTTGATGTTAATCAATAGCAAACCTCAATGCTTATGCTTACAAACAGAGACTGTAAAAACCGAGGAGCTGAGCTGACCTTGATATCTATATTGGCTTGTCTCTCTGAATTCCAAATTCAGAAATAAACTTATTTCCTTCCAGTTCCCTGCCTCTTGGATTTTACTGGTGAGCGAGAGAGTAGCTGTATGTTCCACAGACTATATCAATGCAGTATGGATCTGGAGTTAGCAATGGTGATGGTTGTGGTAGCAGCGACCTGATTCCTGGTATGTGCTTCTGAAGCCAACAGTTCCAATGATGGCCTCCTGCTGGTGGCAGAAGTGACATCTACCCTGGTGGCTAGTTCTGCAGAGTTGTTCTGGGAGTTATTTTTGAAGGCCTAGCCTTGAGCTAGCACCTACCTACAAATTTGTTAAGTTTCTGATCCCATGTATTAAATGTCATTGCTTACAATAGCCAGTTTCTGTTTTCCAAAGTTGACCCTGACCTATATAATGTGTCTCAATCCACCTCTTTAGGCTCCCAGCACCCATACTCAAACCTTTTAATCAAATATATACTTGGTTTGGAGGGAGTCATTCTTTCCCACAAATTTCATTTAGTTCTTGCATTCAGGAACGCTTAAGTGATTTCTATTCCCATCTGGTTCATATAGGGGCTCCTCAAGTTGGCCATGACATTAATCTGTCTTCAATATTACCAGTGTATAATACATGGAGAAGAAACAGGATGACTGCACTATGAAAATGACACATGGAGCTGTCAATAGTCATTGCACAGAATCCTGCTGAGCAGGCATGGACAGGACTCCTTATGCTGACAGTGAAGTCACTTCCTTGGTCGAGCTATGTGTCTGTCAGTCCTGGTTCTACCTTCTGGGAGAATCTTCTCATTACCCTCCATTGCCCGTCTCATTTAGGCAGCGGAGAGCATTCAGATTTTGCAAATCACTTCCTTTTGAAACGTATTCAGGAGTCCGAGGATTGACTGCCATAGGCGCTGTAGTCAGTCATTGGCTATTGGCCAGACAGGCCCAATATTTCCTTGCAGTTTCCATGAATCTGCTGAGAAAGTTTCTATTCAGTTGGATTCTTGTCAATCCCAGATGTAACCATAGTCAAAGACTTATTTTGAAATAGACCACAAGCCTGAAGTTTGTTTGGTTTTTCCTGCAGCCCTGTGTTCTCAGTTCTCTATAGCCCTAATCTTCTTGGGCACTACATGGGGCAACCTGAATAGCCTTCTTTGGAAAGACACCACTCTTTTATCTGTATTATTTTACTTTATTTTAATTGTGGGGTACATGTGAGGATTTACTACATAAGTAAATTATGAGCAGGTGAGATTTGGGCTTCTAGTGTGTCTTCTCTCTCTCGATAGTGAACCTGGTAGTGTGGTTGTGTGCACCTTATCCCTCCTCCCTCCTTCCCTCTCTTCTTCAGTGATGTCCAGCTTCTATTGTTCCCACTTTTGTGCTCGTGTGACCAATTATCAAGGCCTGCTTATGAGAGGACATGTGGTATTCAATTTTTTGTTTCTATGATAGTTCACTTAGAAAGATGGCCTCCAACTGCATCCATGTTGCTACAAAGGATGTGATTTTTTTCTTCTTTATGGTTTCATAATATTCCATAGTGTATGTATACATACCATATTTTTTTATCCAGTTCACTTTTGATGAGCATCAGGGTTGGCTCCATGTTTTTGCTATTATTAACAGTGCTGCAATGAACATACATGTGCAGATGTCTTTTAGGTCGAGAAATTATGTTCCTCTGGGTATATTCCCAGAAGTGAGATTGCAAGATCATATGGTAGCTCAATTTTTAGTTATTTGAGAAAATGCCACACTGCTTTCCACAAAAACTGAACTAGCTTGTATTCTCACTAACAGCATAGAAGTGAGACGTTTTCTCTGGAGCCTTGCTAATACCTGTTTTGTTTTGTTTTTTTACTTTTTAATGATACTCATCTTTACCAGTGTTAGGTGGTATTTCGTTGTAATTTTGACTTGTATTTCTTTGATGATTAATGAGGTTGAGCATTTTTTCATATGTTTATCAGCTGCTTGAATATCTTCCTTTGAGAAGAAGATACCACTTTTAATTAATTTTATTCCCTAGGAGTTGGCCCTCTCCCTCTTCTCTCTGGTAGAGAACTTTTAAGGGAAAATGCTTAGAAAGGGTTAAAGCCCTAATTTTGTCAGCCAAAGCTACTCCTTCCTTGCCCCTTAGATTAGTTTCCATACCAGTTATAGAAATTGGTTTTATTTTTACCCTTACAGGGTTCCAAAGGTGACATTTTCAAGCAATTTTGAGTGCAGGCAGCAGGCAGAAACTACTGCTCCCAGCAATTTGATTGCCAGTGTAACAATGTTGGGAGATGAGGTCTTGAAAAGGGATTACGTCATGAAGGCCTAGTCCTCATGGATGGACTAATGCTGTTATTGTGGGAGTGGGTTAGTTTTCACAGAAGTTTGGCCCCTTTTTCCATCTGTCTGTGTGCTCTTGCCCTCTCTTTTTTGCCATGTGATGCCTTCTGCCATTGGATGACCCTTGCCAGATGCTGATGCCAGATTCTTGAGCTTCCCAACCTCCAGAACTGTGAGCCAAGTAAACTTCTGTTCTTTATAAATTACCCAGTCTGTAGTATTCTGTTATAGCAGCAGAAAGTGGACTAAGACATCCCCTCTTGCAGGACTTTGTGGAAAGTGGCAAAGCATTCTTAATAGGATGTATGTTGAAATGGAGAGGGGGAACATTATTTAAATGGATCAAATTGTTTTTAAAAAAATTATCCAGGGTATTTCATAAATTTTTCTTCAAAATGCAGAAGCATTCATGAATTTAGATAATCTGGTCAAATCCTCTAACTTCAGAAAAGAAACTAGGCACCAAAATCAATAATGCTGTCTTCTCCACTGAAAAGCATTTTTAAAAGTAAGATTTGACCCAACATTTTCCCATCATTCTCTCCTATTTTTTCAAAAATAAGATTTTTGAAGCAGAACTACATTTCATTCTTATTTTTTCAGAGTTAATAACTCAGCTGTTCAATGTCATACAAAATAAAGACTTCCAGAAACTGTCAGGTTCTGTTGAACCTTCCTTACTATGGAGTCAACTTGACGCTATTAGCACACTGTACTACACAGGATCAAAGATAAAAGTCATAAAACATCATTGCAAAGCAGCTAGCATGGACTTCAAAGAGGCGCTAAGACAGATGTGAGCAATATCCTATTACTGTATGTACTTATCACTGTTGCATACAGACGGTGGTGAATACCCCAGAATGGGTGCTTAGAGAGTTCAAGAATGGGGGCACGAGGGGAAACCAGGCAGGTTTGGCTAAGTAGAACCATGCACAAAGGACACTTGGGAGGCGAACCATCTGTCCCTTCCATTCGTATAGTCTGTTCTACCTTGTTCAAAGTATTTCTAATAGGTTATTTTAATTGACCTTTCAAACAATTTCCTGTGAAGTAGACTGGAGATAAATTATTGTAAAAGCTTATTTAAAATTGTTAAGTTCATCTGCAAAGGCTAATAATCATTATTATCATACTTTTACGAATGAGAAAACTGAGACACAATGAGGTTAAGTGATTTATGCAGAACTGGGTTCTTAATCCCTACTTAACTCCTGGCTCTGTGCTCTTTTCACATCATCCCAATAACTCCCTCTCAGGAACACTCTGGCTGCTGCATTTCCGCAGTACACATCAAAAACTTCAAGCAGATTGCTCTGAGGTAATAATTATGAATGTGTGTAAAACTTACCTGTAATGATTCCATTATCCCATTGTTAAAAGCAAAATATTGAAATGAATATAAAT
Source organism: Carlito syrichta (assembly GCF_000164805.1). Classification (NCBI taxonomy): domain Eukaryota; kingdom Metazoa; phylum Chordata; class Mammalia; order Primates; family Tarsiidae; genus Carlito; species Carlito syrichta. The sequence goes on along the minus strand of NW_007259153.1, from coordinate 51,081 downwards.
ATCTACCTAAGATGGCACATTAAATAACACAGGGAAACCTGATAATGGTAGAAAGACGACACATAATTCAAGAAAAGTAGGTCCAGAAACATAACACTGTATATCAATGAGGGAAAAAAAAATCAATGTGCATGCATAACCTTAAAACATGTATTTATCTAGCTCTGTTATAACCAACAGTAACAGCAACAATAGCATTTTTGCCCACAGTTAAATCTCATGTGGGCACCCTTAGCAACCAGCTCTTAGTCTCTAATCCTATTATCCATTAAAATGGACTAGGATTCTTGGAGGATAGTTGACTGCGTAATTTGGGGGCAGGAAAAAATTATGTTGGATCTGAAACATCAGTTTGTTTGGACAGAATGTAAGGACAGAAGTGCTTAGAAGACAAATGACACTATATAAGGGAGTTTCCCCTGAACAAGTTATGAACATTTGAGTATCAAAAAAGAAGTAATAACAATAATAATTGTTACAAGATTATTAGTAATTGGAACAAGATGAGACTATAAAAGGAATGAGTTCATATTAATGCTAAAGGAGAACTACCAATCATAAGGGATAAAAATGTAAATGCCTTGCAAAAGAAAAATAAATATAAAGTTTTGACTTACTTCGTTAATTTTAGTAAGTAAAAAGGCATTGATCTATACAAGATTTTTAAAATTATATACTACAAAGTATATATAATTGTGTGTGTGTTTCTATTTTATTAGCAGGAAGAATTTTGCAAAAATTTATTGGATAAATGAAACAATTATCCAAAATCTAAGATCTATGCATTTTCTAAACATGATTGTTTTCTCCATAACACTATTATCAAGTTACTATAATTATTTATTTCTGGAAGGACATTTTCTTCAGGTTTTGTTTGGGCCACAAATTCCCTTATGGGAAGTACCTGATCTTCTCAGAGCCCGAAAACATTCAGAGAAAAACTTTTACACAGGTATATAAAACACATCACTGACCAGCAGATGGCTCCACAGAGCAACAACAACAAAAAAACCTCACTTGACATGATATAAGGCCGATATACGTGTAACTCATTACGGCAGGAAATCTTTTTTACATTCTCTGTGTGTAAGAGATAAATTTGAATCGCATAAAAGAAAATATTTAGGCAAGATAAACATTTTGATAAAATTTTAGAAGTCATCATGAAGTTGTTATTGTCAACTTCCACTTCAAAACTTACCTATATATATATATATATATATATATGAAAAAAATAGATTAACATAGATATCAAGAGCAAATTGTCTGGAATCAATTGCTGCTTTTAAGTACCACCATCTAAACCAGCGGTTCCCAACATTTTTGATATCAGGGACCCGTTTGGCGGAAGACAATTATTCCACGGACCGGGGTGTGGGGGCGGAAGAGAGTGTGGGGGAAATGCAGTCAAACCTCACTGCTAATCACCGCCTCAGCTCCACCTCAGATCACCAGGCATTAGATTCTCATAAGGACTGTGCAACTTAACTCCCTCAGATGCGCAGTTCACACCAGGGTTCAGGCTCCTCGGAAAATCATATGCAGCCGCTGGTCTGACAGTAGGCGGAGCTCTGCTCACCAGCCGCTCGCCTACTTGCTGTGCAGCCCTGTTCCTACCAGGCCACGGACCGGTGGGATCGGTGTTGGTCCGTGGTCTGGGGATTGAGGGCCCCAGATCTAAACAATGTAAACTAAGGTCAGGAATATTCAGCAACTGTTATTTATTCAGATCTAAAAGTAATGTGATGTTTAGAAAAATAAGTGTACTAAAATCCTTTTTAGATAGGTCTTATGTAATTTTTGAATTGAAAATACAAATTAAGTCATACAGAATATAAACTCCATTCTGAAAAATATCTCTAAGAATAATATATACATAATGGCTTATATCTTAAAGAGATATACTAATTTCCCTCAGCATTCTTGTGTACTACATATTATTTTATAATCACTGTTCCAGGGATAACAAAAGGCGACATCATTTTTTTCTAGATTTTAATTGAAATCCATTCTGTCTCATTCATTCATTCATTCAACTAGCTAGCATTTATTGAGCACTTGCTATGTATTAAGCAAGCTGTTTTAGGCACTTTACATGTATAAATTGCTTTAATTCTCAACCCTATGAAGTTAATAACATTATCATCTCCATTTTATAGATAAGAAAACTGAGGCACAGATATTAAATAACTAGTCCAATGTCAGATAGGTGATAAGTGGCAAATGCAAACTCGGGTGGTTTCACTGTAATTCCAGCAGTCTTCCATGCATTCATTTGTCAGAAAGTATTTATTGAGGGACCACATAGTACACACTGCTCTCCTAAATGTCATATAAAAATGTATAAGCAATTCCCACTCCAAGGGGCTATAATCTAGTTAATGGAGACAATGATATATTTACACTGGTAGGATGCTTTATAGTTTACAAAAGTATGTTATTCTGCTCACGAATACTAAATAACTCCATAGGAAAACAATGCAGAAGATAGTATAATCTGGTATATAATAAAATACCCCATTAGTGGTACAGAAAATAATGTAATAATATAACCAGACAAAAGAAAAGAGATCTGATCAGAATAGACCCCAAAGCAGGTTCTGGAAGATAAAGTTGGGAAAGTAAGCGGGAACAGATTTTGGGGACTTTTGAATGTTAGAAATGTTAGGGACTACAAAAGCAAGTAATTGCTAACAACCCAGAACATTCTTGCGACCTTATCTAGTTGCTAAAGGTCACTATTGCATTTGTCAGAGAACATTAGTGTTACTATTAGAGTTGTTAAGGTTTCTGCAATTGTATAAATTATGTATTGATTAATGGATCTTTCACTAATGCTTATGAAGTGTTCTGAAAAATCTATAACTACTAGATTTAATGTATCTATGCTAATACTGTTTCATAAAAATTAATGCTGCTTTTCTACCTCATTATGATGCTTTCATGCTAATTTTTCTTTTGTGTATTTTAAAATTCTTTTTGTACATATTAAAACTCTATCATGCTGCCTCTTTTTTCCCCCCTCTCTTTGAACAAAGGCATTTTTTAAAATATATATTTTTTATTTTAAAGTTGTGGGGTACAGTTAAGGGTTAGGTATACAAATATTCATTGTGCAGATATCCTTGTTGACGAGGTGTGCCCCCCTTTCCCCAGACAGAGATTGACTACCATTAATCCCACCTCCCTTCCCCTCCCTGCCCTGTCTGCCCCCCCACCCGGCGACAGTGAAACTTTTTAACACAAGGACTAAGGTTATATACGTCTCTTTTACGGTTTAGAAAAAGAATTGTCTCCATAACATGATAACCAATTAATTCAATGAACTGTGAGAAAGATAATTAGGGAGAAGTGTTGCCTGAAGTCATTTAGAGTAGATCAGTGATTGGTATAATGATTTAATCAGAAATATAGTTTAGTTGACAACATTGCAGAAAACCACTAAACTGAAAAGATTAGTATGGTTAGCCTTTAAAGCAGTGGCTCCAAATGTGGGTTGTTGAAAGACACATTATAATCTTACCTCTATGTGGATTCAATGTTCTTTTCCCCTTTTTCCTTTCTGCAAGTGTGGCAGCACATGTAGTTATTGTTAAAACAAAAGAACATTTTTAAAAAATCATTTTTAACTTGAGAATTTTACTCTAAAGTGAAGGATACTCTTGGCAACAAAAATCACAATTTGGATGGCTTGGAAAAAGCAGGAAATAGTTTCATTTTTTTACCAATCCTTCTCTATGTCCTGAAAATGTATCAAAGCACATGGACTCAATTCATGTACTAACAGAGCCTAGTCATACTAAATAATTTATACCAGAACTTCTTCACCTTGAAGAGTGGGAAGCATAAAAATGGAAATGAGATGGAATTTTGAAGCTTTGGTTGAAATCCACCAATTGTTTAAGAAATATGATTGAAATGTGCCAGATATGTGTTAGTTAATGTAGTTGGAGAGGGAACCTTTCTGGGATCAATAACAGATTTTTTTTGCATTTCATTTATGAAACCAAAAGGTAAAGAGAGACAGGAAAAACACTGATTATACTGAGAAGTGTTGGTTATAGGCCAAGTTCTAAAAGAGTAAAACAGAGAAGAAATAGTTCAGTGAAAAATAAGAAACCAAAACACAGACAAATGCAGAAACAATATTTTCAGAAATACCAATCAACAGAATTAAAGATTCAAATTTACTAAATGAAAATGTGAAGTATTTTAGCATTATTTACTAAATGAAAATGTGAAGTATTTTAGCATTATTTATTATTATTATTATTTTACTTATCCTATCTCCCCTCTTTTCTTTTATCTTTTCTTTGATATAAATGTGGAAAATGAGAAACCAAGGAACAACAGAAGAGAGGTATTATTAGGTCACACTCCCAGTGGGGGCCTCCTGAATGTTAGATCAGAACTGCCCAGGTTATGGGTGTCTGGTGTGCAATCCTGTGTCATGTGAAAGATGCAAAGAATTGTACAGAAGTTAGATTGGAAAATATAGTTTATTTAGAAAGTAAATTAGAGAGAGAGAGAGAGAGAGAGAGAGAGAGAGAGAGAGAGATTCACCTCTCCAAAGTAGAACGGGCCAAAGCTTAGGAAACATGGTAGCGGCCATAGCTCAAAGAGCACATGGCCACACTAGAGTCTAGTAAAGCAATGGCTGCTGGCTGCTCCTGTTTGAATCCTTTTAATCCTTCCCTTTGATGGGGGAATGTCATTAAGGTGATTGGGCGGTGGTCTGCTCCACATCATCACGAAGGGGCAGATAAGCACTGGTACTGACGTCAGGTGATGGACAGCAGGCAGACGGGTGGGTTAATCATATGATTGCTACCATGGTGGTGGGGTCTGTCTGTCATGAAGGCCACAGAGGGCTTATTAGCCTAACTTGAATCTTATGGGTGGAGGCAAATACTTGAAATAGAAAAGTTAATTAGTACAAAAACTGGGAAGGGGAGTGTAAAACAATCACCAATAGTTACCTCTGAGAAACGGTTTTATTCTTGGCTAGTGATTAGAGGGTAAATTAAGTGAAATGCTAGAAAGACATGAGATTTAGGCAATGTTAAAATGGCTGCTCTTTGGATATATTAAATTCATGTTATGCCTTTCAGGTATGAAATGAAAGAAGAATGGAGAAAATGGAAAACTAGAACATTCATTTCTCCTTTCTCTGTCTCTTATACTTCATACATTTCAGTGTTCCCTTTCAAGACTATATATTCTGAGTATATATCATTCACTACATATACTTTTTTCACTTTGTTATATTGATGATGATATTTTGAAGATTTAAAATTAGTTACCAGATCAAATCCTTCCATGCGGGATGACCAGCTAAATTTGAATTTCAGATAAACAATGAATACCTTTTTAGTATAAACATGTTCCATGTGTGGCATGGGACATACTTAAACTAAATTATTTATTGTTTATCTGAAATTCAAATTTCACTGCCTGTCTTGTGTTTTTATTGCTAAATCTCGTAGCCCTACTAGAAAAGAGCCACTGGTCTTAACAGAGGTAGATTTTCTTACTCTCTTTATTTTAATGCACTTAATCTGGTTTATCAATGTTCCCACTTAAAATTTTTTTAATTGAAGTACAACACATACAGAAGAGTACACCTACCATGAGTGCGTAGTTCATAGAGCTTTCACAAACTGAACACTGAGCATACTCATGTAATCAGCAATCAGGTCAAAACAGAATGCTACCAGCCCCCTCGAAACCTCCTCCTTTGTACCCCCTTTCTACTCACCAAGGGTAACTGCCATCCTGACTTCTAACAGTAAAGACTAGTTTTTCCCATTTCACCACTATTTTTATCTAGTGCCAGTGGCCTAATCCTTGCATTCTAAAATAATATCCACCTACTTGGCAGAAAAACAGACCCCCTTGCACTAGGTTAAATGACCAGTTAATTGGAGATGTTTAAAGTTGGGGGAGAGCTCTCCTGTCTCCACATGTTAAGTGAATTCTCTAGGCAGCACACTTATTGAGAACTCCACAGGGGGTAGCAGGTGAGTAGAACTTTTCAGAGGACCTAAGAGATAATAAAGGCAGAAATCTAGATGTAGTGGGTCTTCCAGGTTAGGGTCAGGCTTTGAAATTTTGGCTGGGAGAGGCTGAGAACCAAGCAGGTGGTTTGGTCATGGACACCTGAAAGACATTAAGAACTAGGCATTTGAAGAAATCCCCATTCACAGCTTATGAGGATGATCTGATCTGTTGCTGTTCCTCAAGCAAGGGTCTTCTACTGGCAGTGTTCATCTGCAATGGCACAGCTTTGTTGCATAAAGTTGTTCCATGAAACCGTGAAATTTCTTATTCCCTCAGTTTGTAGATAGAATACTGTTCCTGTTCTACCAGAATGCATCATATTCATTCTCATAACTAAGGACAGGGGATTAGAACCCAGAAGAGTCTCCTTCTCCTTCTCCTTCTCCCCAGTAGCACTGAGGTGGAGGGCCATAGGAATACAGCTCTAAGAGAGAGCAGAACATCACCAATGGGACCTCATCCCCTCCAGATAGAGGCTCCAGGGATTCATTACAGTTCACTGAGTAGCCATCAATGCTTCTCTGGAGCTCAGCCCACAGGGCTAAGTCATTCCATGGCAGCAATTGGATAAACAACCAGAAGTATATGCCATAGTTGGTAAAGGAACCTTCTCTGATCAGAATCTGAGGATAGGATTGCTGGTGATTCAATTTAGAAAGGACCATCATAATATTTAACTGGGTAGTGCCAGAATAGTTTCTGAGCAGCAGCCTTTCAGGCAAAATGAGGTACTGACATCCTTTCTGCCTCTCCAACCAAGCTCAAAACCAGGAAAGTAAAACATAGTTCTTCCACCTTCCATAACTGTATTCCTTCCCCAATATGGTAGTCTCTTCTGTTACAACAGCAAGAGAAGGAGGATGTTTGCTGCAGTATTGTTCACAATACCAAAAAAAGCAGAACACTGACTATTCATCAATGGAACCTTGAATAACTACATTATGCTATGTCCAAACAATATAATTCTATCCAGTCTTTAGATTGATGTTGTAGAAGAAAATGTAGTAGTAGTCATAGTACCTGTCATTAGCCTTATAAAGCCCTTATTACCTGCCAGACTGTTCTAAGTACTTGGCAAATGTTGACTCATCTAAATATTCAAACATCTCTGTGTAATAGCGATCGATTGTTACCCCCAATTTACAGATGAGGAATCTGAAGTACTATTTCAGCTAAATAACATGCTTAAGGGTCACACAATAAATGACAGAGTTAAAATTCATATTCAGACAGGCTAGCTCCAGAGTCTACTCTGTGAACTGTTACATAACAACAAAGGATGTTAATCATTCATCACTGCAGGAGGAGAGCAGGCTAAAAAACAGTTTGAAAAGTGTGATTCCAATTCCATAGCAAACATTTAAAAAATCACATTTCTACACACATAAAGAAAAATTATTGTAAGGATATTGCTATGGTGCTAAGCATAATACTATGTTGTTAATGGAACCTCTGAGAGGTTACATTTAAGTGACTAATTTCTTCTTTTATAATTTTCTATATTTCTGCATTTTTATAATAAACATTTAACGACTTTTTTTTTTTTTTTAAGAGATGGGGTCTCGCCCTGCCACCCAGCCTGAAGTGCAGTGGCATGATCATAGCTCACTGCAGCCTAGAACTTCTGTGCCCAAGCAATTCTCCAGCCTCAGTCCCCTGAATAGCTGGGACTATAGGCAAGTGCCACCATGACTGATTGATTTTTTTCAATTTTTGTAGAGACAGAGTCTCACTATATTTCCCAGGCTAGTCTCAAACTCCTGAACTCAAGCGATTCTCCCACCTTGGTCTCCCAAAGCACTGGGATTACAGGCATGAGCCACCAGACCTGGCCTTGACTTTTATAATGAGGAAAAAATTCTAAGACAAAATGATTTCTTCTGGTGAAATCAGCTCAGCAATTGTGACCCTTGTGCAAGACTTTCTGGTGTGAATCCATGGAGAGAAGTCACATCCTGTGGAAAGATTTCAGGGGACAAGCCTAGATCACGTCATGTTGACCATTTTGCCCCAAAGGAAAATAAGCTTCAGACTGATTAATGTATAAACTCAATGACTTGGAGGCAAGCTATGTTGAGCACTAAGCAGAAGTTAGAATGTTGAAGCTGGCAGAGACCTTGAGCTTCATGAATCTCCACACTGAGGCTGGAGGGGTTACCAATGGAAAGTAAAGTGGAAGTCAAGTTGAGTAACTGGGAGTCCCTTACAGGAAATGATATTTGCCTTAGGTAGCAGAACTAAGCAGGAAATTTCACAAGTCATTTAATCTGTCACAGAATATCCTGGCAATAGCAAGAGGGTACTTGAGTTGATTTTTATCTTCTTGTGTTCACAGAAATTTGCTGAGAAAAAAAGAAAAAAAAAAGCTTTTCCTTTTTTTGCAGTAAAGATTTGTGTGTCTAGCTTGAGAGTCCAAAATGAGCTGTGATGAAGAAGAATCTGCTGCAGTTGATGACATGGACATGTAGTTCTCTTTTCCCAGACTACGTTCTCTGACGGGGCTGGGCTGCTTTCAGCATCTCCCTAGAAGTGTCTGTGGAGGTAACCCAGAGTTCTTGCACTTCCAGTCCAGTCTGGATTTCCTGAGGGAAGCTATTACTTAGTTCAGCCTCACCCTACCAAGACATCACTGTGACTCATCTGAGGATAGTGGAGAGGGCTGGCAATCTCTAAGAAACACGTTTTCTCAGAGCTTGATCTTTCCAATGGTTACTCCCACAAACAGGGTCTAAGTGAGTCCTGCTGATACAGCACCCACTCTCAGCAGCTCCCATCCCAGTTGATTATCCTCCAATATCTCACCGATCTGTTTATCTTCGGTCTTTCCTGGCTCACTGATAATGTACTACCTCTAGAGGGCAGTTTAAACCAGGGCTCTTACTGAGTTCTGGAATGGTAGTACTTCAGCTATTTGAAAATGTGCTAGATTTACATTAATGAAACAAATCTATGATCTTTCACAGAATGTCACAATTTTGGCAGTCCTCTTAAGCAGTTTGCAGGACCGAATATGAGCACAGGTATTTAAACTAAAAAGAACGATGTGATAACAGCTGCTAGAGTTACAAGGAAAGGACTGAGGATTCAGAGGGATGGTTGTTCTAGCTGAGATGGCAAATAAAGTATTCTTTGAGGTGGTGTCCTTTTAACTGGGCCTTAATTATGGGCTTGATTTTTATAGGTTGATATAGAAAGGGAGGCAGGAGGGGAGAGGAATAACCAGAGAGAAGGAAATGTCTAATCAAAAGTATGGGGATGTGAAAGAATGAGTTATAGTATAGCACAGTGAGAAGTCTTGTTTTCTAGAATAGAGGTATCCTGTAGCCATGGTACACTAGGAAAAGAACCACTGAATCCAAGATGCCATGATTGCCAACAGTTATAAGATGCACTGACTTTAGAGACATTTCAAATGTCTTTTTTCTTAAAAAAAAAAAAAAAAAAAGTCTTAGAATTGATAAAACACATTTAACTCTGGGGGTCATATTATAGAAGGTTTAAAAAAACCCAGAAAATAGAATAAATAGTAAGAAATGGGAAGCCCCAAAGGCTTTTGAGAAGGGATGTGATGTTATGTTTTATGAATATTGCTCTAGTTGCCATGGGTAAGGCAGAGATAGAATATGCTGTGTTTGAATTACTGAATCAGCATAGGCCACAGGGAACTAGAGGGGTGGTAGTGGGAGTAGAAAGGGTCAGACATAAGAGACTTTTCCAAAGAAAAATCAAGTGAGTCAACTACACACACATGGTGAGTGAGAGAGGAGTCACAGATGAACTTCTGATAGATAATAAGAAATAATGTGGTATGCTTGTTGGTGTAATTTATTTTTCTTAATTATTATGCAACACCAGGGTAGCTGCAACATTAAGCTTCTATTTTTGTCAGGAGTAGCAGTAGGGACAAGAGCAGTTCAGAGAAGGAAACAACAAACACATTTTGGTAAGGAATTCCTAGGCCCAAAAGGTATTGCCTCTGCATTCTAGCACCACTAAAAAGCAGGAAGCATTACCAGGATATTTTCCTTGTACCAAAGGCAGAAGTTTCCTTCCTGGGCTGAAGTGGGAGTAACAGTGGGCATCAGTGGGTAGATCTAGGTCTATAATAACAGAGCTTTCCTGAAGGTCAAAACAGTGAGTTGCTATATGATGGCAACCTGTATACCTAATCCTGAATTGTACCCCACATCTTTAAAATTAAAAAAAAAAAAAATCTTAATAAAAACGGAGATCTGAAGGTTAAAACAAAACAAAACAATGAGTTGTAAAGGCCAGAGGGGTGGCATGGTAGAGCTCTGCTGTAGAGCACATATAAAGTAGTCCCAGTACAGTTTCAGATACAGTTGAGTACTTTGAGAGAAGCGAATTACTAGCAAATGGGCTGGTAGAAGAGAATACTATGATATTTTTGGTATAAAATAAAATGGAAGGATACTTTCCATTGTAGTCATAGACTGGGAACCTGGGAATACATAGGTTACAGAAATAGCTTCTGAATGGTTAGGTAAACCTTGTGTCTGGTTACTTGATAGTGAATTGTCTGGTGAATTGATAGTAGTTTCCTGATGGGAGCTGAAACGTATTCCTGACATGTTGAGACTGATACTGGAAAAACCAGGCTTCCCTTCCACAAATTCCCTTGGTACCGCTCTTGGGGTCAGAATGCAAGATTCGGTGGGTCAGAATGCAGAATTAGGTGGTATGGCAACATTTAAGAATTTTTGTTTTTATTGAGGTTCTGTAATTCTTTTTCCCTATATTAGAGACAGGAATAGTCCTTGGGGCTTTCACAAGGTTGATGTGATGCCCTGATTCCTGTTTTGGTGTAATGAAATGCAGAATCTCATTAGAAGCCAAACAAACACTCATTAGTCATATGAGCCTTGCACGTTTACCAAGAACTTGCCCTCTGCTCTGGCAAGAGAAGGAATGACCCTATGTGCCAGCTGAAATTATGTCACCTGACAATCTCTAATATAATGTGGAGACATGGCTCAGTTTATGTGGGCAGTGAGCATCATCCAAAAATATTGCTGTGAGTTTCTAATTTGGTTCAGATGCCTCTCAAGATTTTTTGAAAAGATCAAAAATAACTTAATACATTAAGTGTTTTTAATAACTCAGAAAGATAAGTTACTGAAAGAGGAATATCTATTCTTGTACAAATAATAATTTATCCAGTCCTTGGAAAATATTAATGAAACTTTAAGGGTCTATCCAGCCTAGTATCTTAAAGTGATAACCTGAGATAAGGAGAGAATGAGACTTAAGGTTTTAATATAAATTATTCTGTGAACCAAATCTTCCTGAATATGTTTAAAGCCTGAAGTGTCAGGCTTTCTCCTGTCTGCCACAACCAATTATGTGTAAGTGGGCTCAAAAATTCCACTTCAGAGACATTTTGTTTCTCCACAGATGTAATTATTACTCTTTTCTCAGGAATTTGTGAGCCCTTCTCAAGAAAAAGTATTTTTCTATATGAAGACACCGAGACCCCATGTAGTTTGTTCTTCTTAATCTGTTCCTATGTCACCTGACCAGAAAGTACATCTGCCTAGTCAGCCCCTAGTTGTACTGCCTCCTTGTCCTCTTGTGAACTTTCTACTTAAACCTAAAGTCATCTTCTCCAGGAGCATGTGACCCAGGCAGCATAATGTCAGGGATCAAGGCTGAACTATTATAGACATGGTGGATTTACAGCCAAGGAACAGTTCCTCTGACTCAGGCTAGCTAGGGTTCCCTGAGGATTCATTCTCTGGCAACCATGCCACTCAGACTGTAACAGCTTGTAATTCTGAATTACAACATGGCAAATTCCATGACGGATGAGCTCATTTTCTGGGTACACTATTTGGGCACATTATCTCAATTATACTGACTTGAACAAAACCTCTGAGAAAGAGTAGGATTTCTGTTTCTAATTTATTCCATCTTAACCCTGTTATGGTTGTAATTCCATCACACACTATGACCAGCACAACTGGATTAAACGTAGTTATAGGAATGGTGAATTGTTCCCTACAGCCTTTTATTTACACTGTAGGATGGTTTGTGTATCATTCAGGTTCTGCTACATTCTCAAAATCAATGTCAAAAAGGCAATGTCTATGGGAGCATTCTGAAAACTGAACACAAGGTATGAAGTTTTTTTTAAGTCTCATCTATTTCTACAAGAGGAAAATTAGATTAGTCTTTATACCAATTTACCTATAATAGAGTAGCAGTTTCTGGGAAAATAGGCAGATGTCTTTCTACATAGCAATTAAATAGTAATTAATTTGTTAAAATTAGTCAGACATTCAAAATGTGGATCCTTATGCTGACGGGAAGAAGGAGGCGCAAACCTGACTTCGGCTAGCCTTAGATTGTTTTCAGGTTTTCTTCAGAATTAACCTGTTTCCTCATTTAAATCAATTCTCTTCATTAGGTTTGAGGTTAATTATAGTGAGAACATGGCCAAAGGGCAAGAGATCTGTGTGTGCTGATTGAAGTATCTCAAAGAAATGACGTGGCAAAAACTTAACTGAACTATGGGGTTGATTTGAGACCTTCCCCTGGTAGTTGGAGGTTGTGGTTATTATTGTTTTTGTTGTTATTGTTCGGAGTGTATTTTGGTTGTCTGTCCGGGAGCAAGATCAGTCAGCTAAAATACTTTTGCTGCCAACATCTGTGTATCCTTTGATTCTTCAGAAAATTCTCCTCAGATTCAGAGGGCTGCACTTCCCTTACTAAGACAAGCTCATTTTATTAATATTGTGGATATTCTCTTTCAAAAATAAATGTAGAAAAACAGTTTGGCAGTTTCTCAAAAAGTTAAACATTAGATCACCATATGACCCAACAATTCCACCCAAAAGATCTGAAAACAGGCAATCAAATAAATACTAGGACACAAATGTGTGTAGCAGCACTATTGACAAATAGTCAAAAGGCAGAAACAACACAGATGTCCATCAGTGGATGAATAGAAAAACAAATGTGATATATAAATACAAGAGAATATTGTTCAGTCATAAAAAAAAGGATGCTACAACATGGATGAAGCTTGAAAATGTTATGATAAGTGAAAAGAAGCCAGACACAAAAGATCACATATTGGATGATTCCATTTATATAAAATGGAAATCCAGAATAGGTAAATTCATAGAGACAAAAAGCAAATAAATGGTTGCCAAGACTTTATGGTAAATGGGTATGGAGTTTCTTTATGAGGTGATAAAAACATCCTGGAATTTGGTATAGGTAGTGGTTGCACATTGTGAATGTACTAAGTGTCACTGAGCTGTTTACTTTAAAATGGGGCACGCTTCATCAATAAGAGTTCCTGATCTCAAACCAGGTGAAGTGGGGGCCAAAGTGAGGTCCTAATTTTACCTGTACAGTGATCATTTGTATACCTAACTCTGAATTCTGCTCCACATCTTAAAAATAAAACTTTTTTTAAAAGAGGGAGAAATTGCTAATTTTATGTTATATGAATTTCAACTCAATAAAATAAATTGGAAATAAATGTAAAAGTGTACTTCATTCAATTATCTGCATTAAGTACACTACAACTCAGAATACTCTTCAGTCTTAGGCAACAGAACTATAAGCCATAGGTGGAGAAACAATTGTTTACACCAGTTCCTGACAATGAGAAGCTACTTCAAGGCATCTTTTAACATACCAGATTCATAAAGAGAAACCCGACAGTTCACCAAGGAAAGGAATGATGCCCGGTCCTCAGATTTGTTGATAGACATTTCAAAATAGAAAGGCCATTCATTTCTCTGACAGCTACAGAGCTCGAGATTAAATTTTTTTATGCTTTACGAAAATGTACTTTCAACAGAAAACTGATATACTGGTTTTTGTGAAAAGAAATCCTACAATTGGTGATCTGTAGAAGAAAAATGACCTATTTCTGCTCATACATTCAATGGCATTAAATTCTTAATACAAAGATAAAGCCAAGAAATCTCTACTTCACAGGGTCGAAAGGTGTCAGGATTACCATTTATCATAAAATCAGAGAGGCAAGAACAATAATTAAGGCTTTGGGAAATAGACCCAGTGAGGGCTAGGAAAAAGAAAGAAAGAAAGAAAATAATAAAAGAATGACAATGGTATAGGAATTTAGTATTTGAGGGATGTTACTTGGGGTGGGGATCTTGTCTGTCCTCCCTTCCCAAAGGAGAGAGGAAATAAGCATAACGGCACAGAGGAGTTTCTATTCTACATTAATGCGTTTTTGCTGCAGAAAGTACAAGAGACTGAAATAAGACTCTAAGGGAGACTACAATGTTTCTTCAGGAGACATTTAAGACTAGGCTAATAACCTTTACTCTGGGAAGCTGGCAGACTTGATGAGCTCTGAAGGGACAGTCCCCTTCTCTGCCTCTTGGATAACTAACAGATCCGGACAAATCAGGATAGAGAGGATAATTCCCTTTCTAGCATCTTAACAGACCTCTGTGCCTATATCTAACATAATTAATTCCTTCATGATTACTTTCTTGCCCTAACCTTAGTGAGGACAAAGATCAAAGTCATTATTGCAATATGCTCACCTTCACCCCAGATGAGTTTTCCATTCTCTGGGTAAAAGAATCTCAGTTCTTAACCTTTGTTCTCATTAATTCATTTGATCCCATCTTCATGGCATTTTTATCACTACTTTAAATCTTTTTATTGCCCTCTAAAGTCATCTATATAATTGGGCAACCTAACTTTAGGAAAGAAGTGTAAGTGCTATCTGAATAAATATGTATAAATAACAGAATATTTGCGTTGTCCACTGATTTGGCTCCAAGTATAGTCGCTATTGTTCTAGGCATCACAGAAAAACCCTTGTTTGGGAGAGGTTGGGGTGTGTAGTGTGGAGCCGAGAGATGGCAGGGAGCAAGGAGAAGACATTATTGATATGCTGCCTCGTGAGTACTTTATTAGAAAATAAAAAGTGGACCAGGCATAAAGAAAAACAAACATATGGACTTCGCAGCAACTTGGATGGATTTAGAGTCTATCATGCTCAGTGATCTATCACAGAAACAAAGAACAGAGTACCATATGTTCTCACTCATAAGTGGACCTTGAACAATTATCATAATACTGTAAGAAAGGGATTGGCAATAGTGGGAAACTGCTAGGGGAGGGAGTTGGGATTGGCAGTTGAGGGAAACTTCCAGGGGAGGGAAGGGCACACTTCATCAACAAGGTACCTACATAATGAGCATTTGTATACCTAACTCTGAATTGTACCCCACATCTTAAAAAAAAAGTGGGCCAGGCATGGTGGCTCACTCCTGTAATCCCAGCACTTTGGGAGGTGGAGGAGAAAGGATTGCTTGAGCTCAGGGGTTCGAGACCAGCCTGTGCAATACTGTCTCTATAATAAATAAAAAAAAATTAGCCGAGCATGGTGGCACATGCCTTGGAAGGCTGAGGCAGAAGGATCACCTGAACCCAGCAGGTCAAGGTTGTGGTAGCCATGAGCACACCACTGCACTCCAGACTGGGCAACAGAGTGAGATGCCTATTGAAAGAAAGAAGGGGGGGGAGGGTGGAGGGAGGGAGGGAAAAGAAAGAAAAAAGAAAATTAAAAAATGGCCCTGGAGCCAGGAATTCCCCAAGTTAAATATTAAAGACGGTTGGCCATGTAGAACTCTTGTTCTGCATTTATATTTTACAAGGCCAAAGGGTTGAGTGAGGCAAAGAAACAACAAATGGTTTACTTACTACATACAGCTGATCAGTAGCAGAAGTTGGAATTTAGGAGGACATTATTGCCAATGTAGTGCTCCATCTACTGAACTAGGCTGCCCATATTTATTTGGAAGTTCAGTTAATATAAAATGAATATATTGTGAGCCATCTCCTTTCAGCCTTGGCTACCCACTGGAGTGGCCTGTGGCAGCGGCTCCCATTCCTATAGCAGCTCTCATAGCGCTCTCCCTTCCCACTCGCCCCATCTGATCGTGGAGTTTGCTTGCCATGCCTTTATTCACTGTGACCACCTGGCTCTTGGAAACAAAGCATCTTGTCTTTTCTTGCTGCCTGGCATGCCAGTACTTCTTCCAAGAATTTGACAGACATATTGGCTGACTCGATACCTAGGAGAAGGCCAGAATTAAGACTTTCTGGCAGCAACATGGCAAGACAGTAGTGGACCAATCATTGTGGACGTGATGTATGGTGGCATGAGAGCCATGAAGGGATTGGCATATGAAACAGGTTTTTTATCTTGATGAGGGCATCTGTTTCTGAGGACCTGGTATCCCTGAATGCCAGAAACTGCTGCCCAAGGCTAAGGGTTGGGAAGAAACCCTGCCTGAGAGCTCATTTTAGCTGCTGATACTTGGAGAGGTTCCAATAGAGGAACGGGTAATTTTGGCTCTCAAAAGAGTAGGCAAAGAGGGCAGCTCTGCCTTCCCACGTGGTCACCATGCGGGACAACTTTCTCACCAATCTGCACCCTATCCTACATTTCAGCTCAGTGATCAACAGTGAAATGAACTTTACCTGAGCATATGCAGAGGGTATCAACAGAACCAAGCACTGGGATTTGATTTATAAAGACTGTGTGGATTATGAAGAACCTTGTGTTGCAGCAAACATCTGGAATCTCTAACAGGACCGGTAGCAATACTGGGGCCATTGACTCTAAACTAAACCAGTCCCACAATTTCATCAAGTTAGATATACTAGTGCTCAGTTCACTGAGCTCATGTGCATGTACCTTACCATTTACAGTGACCAAGAGGGCAGCAATGTAAGTCCCCACTTACCATTTACAGTGACCTTACCATTTACAGTGACCAAGAGGACAGCAATGTAAGTCCCCACTTACCAGCCACTAAGTGGACAGTGCCCTTTTGAACCCTTGTCTTTTGCAGCAGCCACGAATGAGCAGGTAGGGTCATTACATGGACTAGCAAATCAGGAAGTGCTTGCCTGGCTAACACAACAGCAGAAAGTTGGCAAAGATATATCAGATGAGAGACTACATTTGGAATAGTGCAACTCAGGATATCCCAAGCTATGGCCATTCGGTACTAAGGAAGACTGAACCACTATGTACCTGTCAGTGACGGTTTCCTCTGAAACACCTGCCTAATGACTCCACACTTAGGCTGGTTGCTCAACGTACGAGATTGTGCCCAATATACTATTAGAGCAGGGAAAGACTAAAATCCTTGGCCCAATGTAGCTCACAGTGGGGTGCTGCTCTCCAGTACTATGGCATGACAAAGATTAATTACTACATGGTCCTGTTGGGGATGTCACAGGCGCTGGGTGTATTGGCACAGCTCAGCTGGAGCTAAGCCCTTGGTTTCCCTCTAGAGAGGTCCAAGCCCATGAGCACAGATGGTCTGGTAAATTTTGACTCTAAATCAGGGTAAAAACTGGAGACTAGGGAGAAACTGACTACCAGAAACTAAGGAAGCTTAAAAAAGAAGTTTACATTTGTTTCATTTCAGGGGGCCTTTGAAGACTTAAGATGAAATTGTATCTGGGGCACTGATAACACATTTGAGGTTAAAATATGAATTAAGGCTGGGTGCCGTGGCTCAAGCCTATAATCCCAACACTTTAGGAGGCAAAGGCTAGAGGATTGCCTGAGCCCACAGGTTCAAGACCAGTCTGGGCAACATGGCAAGATCTCATCTCTACAACAAATTGAAAAAAAACATTAGCTGGGCATGGTGGTGCATGCCTGTACTTACAGCTACTTGGAAGGCTGAGGTGGAAGGATTTCCTGAGCCCAGAAAGCTGAGTTGTGGTGGCTATGAATGTGTCACTGTACTCCAGCCTGGGTGACAGAGTGAGACTCCTACTCAAAATAAATAAATAAACAAATAAATATATATTCATATATTTATAGAGATATATAAATTAAGATTTAAAAGATGAAAAGTGATCTCTTCTTCTCTAATCAGCTCCCTTCCCCAGCCTGGTGTGAGTTGCCCATCAACTGTAGGATGACCAGGACTACTGAATGTGGTATGGGCTGGATTTGGCCCCCCAATATTAATAGAGTGAGAATCTGGATCCTCTTTCTCTGAGTCAAAGTTGGTTGCAGAGACTCTGCAGTCACTTTGGAGTTTTGCTACTACTCTGCCCAGCCCTCAACAGGCTAGCAACCCAGGACTCTGCCCCTTCTGTTTCCATAGGAATCTAGGAATTGACAATTGTAGGATTGTCAGTTATACCAAGCCCTGTGGCCCTCTCCCAAACACAAATACCTCCTAGCAAGGATTGTTGATTAGCTGGACATGTTTTGGCAATTTTTTAAGCTACCAAGTGACCATAAAGGCATGGCATTTGTTGTGACAGGTGCCCAGTGTTTGATTTGAATTTTTTTTTTTGAGTTGGAGTCTCACTCCATCGCCCAGGCTGGAGTACAGTGGCACACTCACAGCCACCCCAGCATCCACCTGCTGGGTTCTGGCAATTCTTTCACCTCAGCCTTCCAAGTAGCCAGAACTACAGGCGCACGCTCCACGTCTGGCTAATTTTTTTATTGTAGAGATGAGGTCTCGCCAAGTTGCCCAGGCTTGTATCGAACTCATGGGCTCAGGCAATCCATTCGCCTCGGCCTCCCAAAGTGCTGGGATTACAGTCTGAGCCACCGAGTCCAGCCTGAATTAAGCTTTTCACTGTCACAGAACACAAACCACCGCCCTCTGATCTTCCCCCAATCCCTTTTATCATGCTATGGGGTATAGAACAGGGACTCAGGAATGACCAATATGATATCTTCAAAGTCCCAGAGGTACTAGCAACTCTTTGGAATGAGAAATGATTCAAGATTGGACATGGTCTCCTTTGATAATGAGTTCCTGGGACTGAAGGCATTAAAAATAGTAATCCTCCTCTCACCTCCTGCCACAAGAAAATGCCCTCTTATTTATCAACATCCTTTTCCTGCCCCTTCCCCAGCAGCTCACAGTACAGTGTTTATTTGCACAGATTTTTAGTGACCCAGAATATTCTACTGCCTTTTCTTTGAGAAAGGCCTCTTCTTCCCTCAAAGCTCCTGCCTCTGTTTGTGTGGATCCCCCATGCTGTTGAGATGGACATGTTGTAAACTCGTGGGTAGCTGTCACGTCATGATGCACACTTTAGGTTGTTTTGTAAAAAATAAATAAATAAATAACTACAGTGCAAAATAAGTCTTTTATTAAAAATAAAAAAAATTGTGATTAATATTCTTTCATGCACTCGGCGAAAAATATCTTCTAATCTCATTCTGGTAGCAATTTGATGCTTTGATCAAACTGACATCTTCACAACTTCACAGTGCCTGGTAACTTGGAACTGTGCTAAAAATTTGAGTTACTCTTGTATGGCAAACACCTGGCCTCTAATTAATAAATTTATCAGCTGGCGTGATGGCTCATGCCTGTAATCCCAGCATTGGGGTGGCTGTGAGCGTGCATGCCACTGCACTCCAGTCTGGGCGAAGGAGTGAGGCTCCAACTCAAAACAAACAAACAAAAAAAGTGAGAACTTAAATTCCATGACCTCTTTTTCTGTCTGTCTTTGGATCTGCTGGTGCCAAATCCACCAACCAAACTTAACTGAAAACCAGAGGGAAAAGGAGTAGGGCAGAGAAGAGCCAAGAGTGTTTACTCTATTATTTAGTACAATGAACAAGCTTGATTTAATAGGTGTGGGTGGCTTGACTTAATAGGTGTGCAGAGAGAGAGAAAGAGAGAGAAAATCTGTTCCCAACTGATAGAGTATGCATTCTTTCTGAACTTGCTTGCAATGGAATATTTATAAAAGTTTACCATCTGTTAGGTCACAAGATAATCAAATGCTAACGATTGATATTACATAGAACATAAAGTAATTCAATTAGAAGTCAGCCCTAAAAGAGATTTACGTATACTCATATGAAAGATCTTCAAGATATATTTCCTAAGTGAAAAGAACAAAGTGTGGGATGTTATCTATATTACACAAATATTTGCATAAAAATCATCTATCTCTATTTAAAAATCTGGAGAAAATATCTGAATACCCAAGAAACTATCAAGAGTGGTTCCCCTGGGGTGGAAGGATGGTTTATCTTTTTTTCTTCTTTGGTATTCTGAATCTTTTATACTATTTGTACCATTACTAAAAATAAAAATAAACCCTAATTTTTATTATTTTATTTTTTATTTTTTTATTAATCAATATTTTTATTATGGTTTTGTGGGGTACAGTTAAGGTAAAACCCTAATTTTTAAAAATGCTAAATAGAATTGAAATATACTATCCTCAATTTTTTTAGTCCATTTTCAAGCTAGACTCTCTAGCTAATTTTTGTAGCATGTATGATTTTAACCAAGATTGAAATTGCTGCTATGACTTACCCAGTGCTATGCCAAATTTCCACTTGCCCTCCCCACTGATGTATTTCCCAAGTAGAAAACATAAGTCTAATGTGTCTCTTTCCATTGACCCTTAAGTTGAAGTGATTTCTGAAAAAATAAAAGCTGGACTCTTGAACACAAACAACATTCCTGAGACCTCTGATCATACATGCTGTACTGTTTGGGAGTTCCTGCTAGGGATGGCAGTCATCTATATAGAGGGGAATTAAACAGAAACAATACAGAGAGAAAATAAAATCATCAGAATAAGAAACTAAATATTAACACCATCCACTATAATGAATGTCAAGAATGAAACATCTAAATTACCTTATACATCTTTAAGCTGAATACTCCCAGTCAGTAACAATTCTCTGATTATGCTGCCACACCTGACAGATAGTCATTAACTTGGAACCTGAAATGTCAATAGCAAAGTAATATCTCATCTGACATTTCAAGTGCTAATAGGGACATATGAACAGAAAACCCTGAAGCAAACAACAATTTTCTTTAACAGACTTCCTTATGCAAGGCAAAACCTACACTGACAATCAGTGTCTTCATAATTCAAACACTGATTCAGATACACAAGTCAAGGAGAATTGACATGACTGAATGAATGGAGCTACCACACAATTCCTTGATATATTTGTTTCCAAATCTATAAAATGACAATGAGTGTTCCTGATCTGCTCACATAACAGAGGTGTTATGAAGGGATGTGTCCTGGTCATTTGTATACGCCAACTAATAGGAATCATTCTTGAAAACATTCTAGCTTCCATAACCAAGCAAGCAGCAATTCTTGTCAATTCTACCTCCTGCGTTATCTCTGGAACTTGTCTATTATGCCCCAAGTCTCGAGTCCCAAATGTCACACAGACCACCATCTCTTTCAGAGGGACCCCTGCAATAGCCTCCTGCAGGGCTTCTTCCCTTTTTAGTCCACACTCTATAGAGCAGAGCGTTTTTTAAAAACATAAATAAAATTATCACAGCCAGTAACTCCCTTACTCTCCTGGCTCCAGCCACAATGGCCTTTCAATTTCTTGACCTTGACACACTTTTTCCTATTTCTGGGTTTTCCCATAAGCCATTTCCTCTACTCAGAATGCTCTCTTCTCCCAATCCTCATACTTAGCTAATTATTGCTTACCCTTCAGATTTCAACCTCTATGTCACTTCCTCACAGCCACCTCCCAGGGGTGTGACCTGGTCAGTTCTGCTATTAAAAACTCTCTTTGGATCTTATAATTCCTTTGTAGAAATTTTCATACTTACCACAGAATTCTCCCATAACAGAAGCTCCATGTTGGAGCTTATCATTAGCTACCTAGACCCTCACACAACACTTTGCACACAGTTGACAGTCTATAAGTAGTTACAGAATTATGGAAGAATAAATGTGTATTTACTGCCAGTTTGAACAGTAACCAAGTTTACCTCCCCATCAACTTTAACCACTGGTGAGTGGCACCTCTGGCTTCACCCAATGCTGGTTTGATCTCTTTGAGATCCCAGCACATCTCCAGTAAATCTGAGGCAACATAAATTATAAATCCTTGTAGAAAAAGTCTAATTTTTTTTGCTACTCTTCTGTTGTCTTTGATTATATAAGTGTGCTAAGAAAATCTGGCAAAATTCAAAAACAAAAAAGGAGGGGAAAAAAAATCTCCCATAACTTCAACATCCAGGCATGTGAACATGTGGGCATGTGAACAGCTCTTGAAAAATCTGTTTGTGCAGAGAGGCAACTCATTTTTTTTTTCTTATTTTTTTCTGATTCGATATCTCACTCTGTCATCCAGGCTGGAATGCAGTGGCACAATCATAACAATTGCAGCTCACAGCAACCTTGACCCCTTAAGTTCAGGCGATCCTTCCACCTCAGCATTCTGAGTAGCTGGGACTGCAAGCACATGCCACCATGCCTGGCTAGTGGTTAAAAATTTTTTATAGAGAAAAGGTTTCAGTATGCTGCACAGGGTGATCTCTGACTCCTGGTCTCAAGCAATCTGCCCACCTCAGCCCCCCAAAAGGTTAAAAATACAGGTGTGAGCCACCACGCCCATCCCTCATTTTTTGTTTCTAAGACTAGCTCTCTGCCTGAAAGAACTACTTTCATACCCATTCTCCTCTGGAGTTTTTAAACATGATAACCTTATGACATCTTTTTATTTGGCAGGTAAATTACTTCTCTCTTGAAAGCAAGCAATTTAAGGAAGCTGAAGTTAAAAGAATGTTCCACTTGTACTACACATTTCAGAAAATAATAATGAAGACATGGTATTATTTGTCAATACATCATAATGAAACACTACCTCCAGGAGAATATCTGAAGATAAAATGAATGCATGTTGTAGCATCTGACTAGCACAGAAATATAAATAGCATAACAAGGGAAAATAAAGAAAGATTGATTCATCCAATAAACAGCATTATAGTGTTTGGAAATTAGCAGGAAAAGTTGCTCCTGACCTACTAACCGTATGTGAACAAGCAAAAGTCTGTCAGAAACTGGACCCATATTTGGAAGGGTATGGCTCCAATTCAAAGGAACTGGCTTGGACAAACACCAGGGGTTAAGGAGTGAGGAGTGTGGGCTCAAAATTTAAGATGTTCACTCTCAGTGCTGACCTTGCACAATCCTGAGAGTAAGGGGGCCTTCCTTAAATCTTGAGTCCTAGGCTGGCATCCCATTCACCTTGCCTTTGTCCTGTCAAGTGCTACATGGTAACAACAAACATGATAAATTTTCAAAGTAATACCAAATACTTAATTTTATTTAAATCTTAACAACAGCCCTAGAGAGTAGATATATAATTACCCTCATTTTACAGATGAGGAAACTGAGTCTCAAGGTTAAGAGATTTGCTATTATTCCACTGCAAGTTAGGTACCAAGACTTAAACATGGGCCTTGTGATTTCAGCGCTGGCATAATTCCAGTGTCTGCTGCTCCTATGCCACTCATAGACAGCTTCTCTCTGAATTCCACGGGGAAGCCTTCTAGCAGGTATCAAGGAAATTTTCAGTATATGGTCTTATGAACACAAACTGAAGATATTTTGGAAGTTACAGTAAACTCATTCTCCATCCAACTATTCATTCAATCTCTATTTAGAACCAGCACTAAGAGCTATATATTTCTACCAAAATTCCTTAATCCTTATTTTATAAGAACATACACTGGCATACCTTGTATGGCTTTTGAAAAAGACTTAATCACTTTCTTTAAACAGTCCACTCCATAGTATACAGACTTGTGATATTCTCTTCAGTAGGAGGGCCCAAGTAAAAACCAACCATAGAGCTATATATATTATTTTATTATTTTAAAGATGTGGGGGAGCTATATTTTTCTAAATAAAAATTTTTTTGAGAAAAATAAGCTCTAAATAAAAACATTGACTTAGAGACAATATGATTCAGTATTTTCTAACCCAGTGTTGTCACAAAAGGAAATATAGGATTCTGATTATATATCAATTATTTTTATTAAAGTTATGTTAATATATTTTTATCAAAATACTGATCTAAAAATTTTCTTTACCTAAAACTATTTCACACAAAATAATTTTAAAAATTGTTTTAATTCCTGGAGAGTGGAGTTGTTCTGTGAAAGAGAGTTCTTGAGTTTAAAAAAAAGGCGGGGGGAGTGGGTTGGTGGTTGGGAAAGTGTAGGTTCGACGCTTGCATTTTTCAGGTAAATAAATAGACCCAACTAGGAGAAGTAGCCTACTGAAGGTCACCCAGTTAGTGGCAGAGCCAGGACCTGTGTTGTTGCCTGATCCCCAGTCCAAGCTCTTTCTCTAAACACTGGTGCCTCCTGATAGCACATCAGGTGATCTCACTTTCATGCTAAAAACAAATCAGAAATATTGCACAACTCAATTTCCATTAAAAAAAAACTTCAGTTTAAGTTTTTCCCCTCCCCCAAATTAAAAGGACCACAACAATTTTTACCAAATTTCTGCACAATAGTTAGGTTTTCTATGCTACTTTGGGCAATTAAAAACAAAAACAAAAACTTTGTAGTCAAAAAATAAAGATCACAAAGAAGAATTACAAATTTTATCATATTAAGGTTGTTTTTCTTCCTGTTCCTAACAGAGAAAGAATCCTGAAATTCATCAAATATGGTCCATACTCATTTTTCCAGCTGGTGCTTCCTTGACTGGCATTTATTTATGTATAATGGGGATGGGAGAAAGAGCTATTTCCCTATGCAAGGGTCACAAGTAGCTCAGGGTCTGTAGTAAAGAAGGTGAGGAGTTAGTTCAGATGCTATGGGAGAACTAGAAAATGAGTGTGGGCACACAGACACTCATACACATGCATGTGTGTAGACTATCATTCAATCTCTACAAGGGCCTTAGGAGGTAAGCACTATTGTCATCTCTCCCCCTCTGCACACTTTTTTTTACTTGAAGAAATTGACTTGCCAAGTGACTGACCCAAATCACACAGCTAATGCATGACAGAACCAGGACTTGAACCGAGACTATCTGACTCCAAAAAAGCACAGGGAGGAAAATTTTCTCCCTTCTGTTTCTGGAGGTTGATTTGCTACCCCTCCCCATTAAAATTAAAGGAATAGAAATGGTCAAGTCTATATCAGGGACCAGTAAGCCTTAATGACTGAAGTTCTCTAGAAGTACTGTTTTTATGAAATCTCCAGAGGATAGATAATCACCATACTAAGGCAAAATTTGATTCAAGAGCAAGAAAAGTTTAGGAAGATAAAGAATAGGCATCAATAAGAGAGTACCCTTCAAAAGGTGAAAAGAGAATGATTCACTAGTAGGAATTATAGCTAAAAAATAAACTGTGACTAAACGTTGATAGTATCACTGCTGAGTCCTAACCTTTACAAAGTTGACTGAACCTACCTTTTGCTATTGATTTCAATGGCATGTGGGAGAAAGGTTAAAAAGCCAAGTCCACGAAAAAAAAAAGTAGCAGCAGCATATTAAAAGACAAGAATGACAATGTTTATAAATTGAAGTTTTTTGCATTGTTAACTCATAATAATGCTGCTTTTTAAAAAATTGAGGTAAAATTCACATAACACTAATTAACCTATTAAGCATTTAAAAATGTACAATTCAGTGGTATTTAATGTGTTCACTGTGTTATGCAACAATCATTTCTAACTAGTTGCAAGAAATTTTCATTACCCCACAAGTCAACCCTATACCCATAGTTATGCAACTTTGCAGAAATACTATTGGGAAGGCTGGCAAGATAGAAGAAAGTAAGACACAAAAGTTCCAGTGGTATGGCAACAAGTGAGAAGTAGCTAACTGATGGACTTAAAAGAAACAAATACTGTTAAAAAATCTTTTTACAAAATGCAATACTTTCATTATTATTATTATTTTGTCAGTGATGCATACCAGTAACTTTAATAAAAGTTTTGACAGTGGAAAAAGGTGTAAGAAATATATATAATAATAAAAACAACTGTAGCATTCACTTATTCATTGTAGGCATAAGTGGCTTAAAAACTGTTACTGGTCTTACTAAAATCTTATTTAACAAATATTTTGCTGAAACATTATAATGTATAATGTACTGTGCTGAGTGTTGATTATTGTAGTGGGGGAAGATGTGGAAGGTAGTAAAACTGAACACAATCTGGTTTTTGTAAGAAATACATATAATAATAAAAACAACTGTAGCACTCACTTATTCATTATAGGCATAAGTGGCTTAAAAACTGTTACTGGTCTGACTAAAATCTTATTTAACAAATATTTTGCTGAAACATTATAATGTATAAAGTACTGTGCTGAGTGTTGATTATTGTAGTGGGGGAAGAATTCAGACATCAAATGGTATAAGATAAGCAAAAGAAAAGGAACTAGGTAGAAAAGGGATAAGATAACAAATGAAGGTGACAAGAAGTATATTTGTTCTGTTTCAATCACGAAAAGTCTAGTGCTTGGACCAATGATGATTTTCTCTTTAATACTACAAAAGCAGAAAAGTGCCAGGTAAATGGCTGATATCAAGGAGGATGTTACATGGGCACATTAACTGAATCTTCACCCCTCAGAAGTAAATGAGGAACAAAGGGAGATAGCCAAGGTTTTGTGTGACTATAGGTTTTTATGGCATAGTGTATAGACCCTCTCATAAGGAAGTTCAGGCCAAATCCAAGACACATAGAGGAACATAAAAAGAGGGTGTTATGCAATTATAGTTTTCATGGCATCATTTGGCATAAAATGAGCATAAAACATATAAAGAACGAGCAAGATGGACTAGTATGAATGTCAAAAAATAAA
Organism: Carlito syrichta; assembly: GCF_000164805.1. Taxonomy (NCBI): domain Eukaryota; kingdom Metazoa; phylum Chordata; class Mammalia; order Primates; family Tarsiidae; genus Carlito; species Carlito syrichta. The sequence continues at coordinate 24,378 of NW_007259153.1, read as the reverse complement.
AATGGAACAAAGAGGATTACAATAGCATTGAGAAGTTGCAACTATTGGAGACCACGCTTCAAATTTCACCTGTCTGAAGTGAAATACCAAACAATGCTAAAGAAAGGTATTTGTAAGGCCAGGCATGGTTGCTTATGCCTGCAATCCCTGCACTTTGGGAGGCCAAGGCAGGATAATTTCTTGAGCCTAGGAGTTAGTGACCAGCCTAGCCAACATAGTGAGACCTCATCTCTACAAAAATTCAAAAAATTAGCCAAGCAAGACGGTGCATGCCTATAGTCCCAGAAACTCAGGAGGCTAAGGCGGGAAGATCATCGCCTGAACTCAGGAGTTCAAGGTTGCGGTGAGCTGTTATCATGCCACTGCACTCCAGCCTGGGTGACAGAGTGAGGCCCAACTCAAAAAAAAAAAAAAAAGAAAAGAAAAGAAAGAAAGAAAGGTATTTGTAAATATAAAAGAGAGCATTGTTTCACAAAATAAGACAAAGAAGTTCACCAAAAGAATGTAAAGATTGAGGACCTAAAAAGTATGGTAGGAAATTATAAGCACTTTAAAAAGAGGAGTAACTTATCAAAGAACATATGACCAACTTGGATATTTTATTAAAATAATTTTTAAGAAGCTACAGGAAATAAAATAACTATAACTAGCTTATATTAGGGCTTCTGGGCAAGATGGTGATGGAACAGGTCAGACGGTGAGAGTCTCCACAAAAGCAAGTGTCCATAAAGACTTTCTGTGTGAGTTGGTGTGTGCCAGTGGGTGAGTCTGTCTGAGGGAAGACTTGGGGTCATGCACCCTGCTCTGGGGGGTGACTGCAGTCCACCACTGCCTGAGATTGGAGACCCAGGCATGCAAGATTATCAGCTGTTCTTGGGGCTCTCTTGAGAGGAGGCAGCAGAGGACAGCTGTCCCTCATCACCTGGCAACTGGCCCATGCCATCACCTGCAGCAGCAGACTGGGCACAAGCAGGAGGAAATGTGGAGAAGGCAGATTGTGGAAATCTGGAATAAAGCTCCAACGCCAATGACAAGATGCAATGGATGCCATCTTCTCAGTCCCAGGACCAGGCAGAGACTAGCATTGCCCTGCTCAGCTCCACCCAACCTCCATCTTGGAACCCAGAAGCTATCCTATCATTGGACTCAGAGAGATAGATGCCCCTCCCCCATGCTGGAACAGGCAGACAGGTCAGATCTGACTGGGAGACTTGACAGCAGTAGCGAGTAGGGTGAATCTAGATCTGATCCATCCTCCTCTCACAGTAGCCCATGGGGCATCTGACCCATGCTGAGAGCAACCCTATCAGCCTGAGCTGAGAGCAGAGGGGAGGGGCTGGAGACTAGAGCCACCCTCTAAGGCGGAGGTGGCAGCAGGAACCTGGAGTTACAGAAACCGTCACAGAGAGAGTTTTTTTTTATTCTTGTCTGTTTTTGTGGGATTTTTTTTCTTCTCTCTTTCTTTCTGTTTTTGTTTATGTTTTTGTACTTGCTTTGTTTCTGTTTTAATGGTTTTTTTAAAGATTTTGTTTGTGAATGGATATTTTTGAGGGAGAGTACGCCAATAGGGGGATCTTTGTTTATTTGTTTGTATGACTGTCTGTATGTTTTTGTCTTTTTTGTTTTTTCTCTCTTTGCTTGTTTCTCTGTTTATTTGTTAGTTGCTACCCCATCTGTTTTCTGTCTCCTTCTCTCTCTCCACATTCCTTTTGTCTTCCTCCTTCCTTTTCCATTCTTTTCCCTTATCTCATTTTACTTTTAGGGAGCTGATGGACACCCCCACTGTGTGGATAGACTGTAAGGCAGTGAGAAGCAGGTTCAGGGGATCCACACACCTGTCAGCAGATACTGGGATCTGCAGATAGCTTCTGAATCACAGCTCCCCCCTTAATTAAATCTCAAAACTGCAAAAAGCACAGGCCCACATTCCCAGTCCAGCTTCAGAATTGAACAAAACCAGAGGATTTACATAAGGAAGAGAAGGAGATTGAGCAAACAGAAATAAAAGCTACCCTCCCATCACTGAACAAGAAAATTAAAGAAGATGCAAAAAGGGGGAGGAAAACCTACCCAAATGAAGAAAAACCAAAGAAAGAACACGAATCTCATACAGATCCCTGGGAAGTCAGCCACTAAGAATACAGACTTCAGAACTCAAACAATGAAGAGTCCCCAGAAAGACTGGTCTTAAACCACAAGCCCAGATACCAAGATATTAATAGAGAGAATAAATAGAAATGAGGAGACACAAGAGGAAAGAATGAAGGAGTTGATAACTGAGATAAAAGCAATAAAGAATACAGTGAATGAATGAAATAAATAAACTAATAAACATGGAAAGCAGAATTAGCAAAGCAGAAGAAAGAATCTCAGAGCTTGAAGACCAAAATATGGAACTAACTCAAACTGTTAAAAACATAGAAAACAAGTTTTAAAGAATAGAACAAAACCTCCAAGAGGTGAGTGTTTATTTAAAGAGGCCAAACCTAAGATATATTGGAATACCTGAGCTGGATAGAGAGACACAGACTACCCTGGAACAAACATTCCATGAAATTATCCAAGAAAACTTCCCTCACCTCATCAGTGACATGACCATACAAACACAAGAGATTCAGAGAACCCCTGCAAGACAACAAATGAGAAGACCAACTCCTAGACACATAGTAATTTGCCTACACAAATTAGGTATAAAAGAAAAAATCCTAAAGGCAGCAAAAAAGAAAGGGCAGACTACCTACTAGGGAAGACCAATCAGATTAGCAACAGATTTATCTACAGAAACACTTTAGGCTAGGAGATCTTGGAGCTCTTCAAAGTTCTCAAAGATAAACAATGTCAACCAAGCATTACCTACCCAGCCAAGCTAAGTTTCATCAGTGATGGAGAATTAAACTTCTTCCCAGACAATTAATCCCTAAGAGTTTATGCTGCCTCCAGACCAGCTCTACAAGAAACACTTAAGAAAGTATTAAACACAGAAGGAAGGAAAAAAAGAACAATACCCTTTCCAAGAATGCAGAAAAAGACTGAAAACACACATGAATCAACCCAAAAATCAAAAGAGAGACAACAAACAAATAAACAGCAGCAACAACAACAAACTCTATAAGAACCTCATGACAGGGATAAACTCTCACATCTCAATAATTAGCCTGAACGTGAATGGACTAAATGCACCACTGAAAAGACATACAATGGCAAATTGGATAAAATATCATGAGGCAACAATATATTGTCTCCAAGAAATGCATCTCACCAGAAAGGACACTCGCTGACTCAAAGTAAGAGGATGGGAAACAAAATTTCAGGCAAACGGAACACAAAAGAAAGCAGGAGTCATGATCTTAATATCAGACAAAATACCCTCTAAACTATCAAAAATTTAAAAAGATATAGAAGGTCACTATATAATGATGAAAGTTTCAATTCATCAACAAGAAATATCCATCTTAAACATATATGCACCCAACATAGGAGCACCAGCTTTCATAAAGCAGCTTCTAGGTAAACTAAAAAAAGATATTGACTCAAATATCGTCATAACTGGGGACTTAAACATCCCACTAACAACCCTAGACAGATCATCAAGACAAAAAAATCAACAAGGAGATCTGGAACCTCAACATGACACTTGACCAAATGGACTTAATTGATACCTACAGAACACTTCACCCAACAATTACAGAATATACATTCCACTCATCACCACATGGAACTTACTTTAGGATCGACCACATTCTTAGCCATAAATCAAGCATAAACAAATTCCTTAAGATTGAAAGTCTGCCATGTACCTTCTCAGAGCACAGTGGAATAAAAATAAATATCAACACCAATAAAGTTCCCCCCAAACTTACAAAGACATGGACACTAAACAGCATGATGCTAAACAACACCTGGGTCAACATGGAAATCAAAACAGAGATTAAAAGATACCTGAAAATAAATGAAAATGAAGAATCATCTTACCAAAATCTCTGGGATACCACGAAATCAGTACTAAGAGGGGAATTAATATCTCTATGAACACACATGAAGAAAATGGAAAGATCACAAGTTAACAGCCTAACAAATCACCTAAGGAAGCTGAAAAAGCAAGACCACCAAAACCCTAACTTCAGCAGATCACCAGAATCCAGATCACCAAAATAAAAGCCCAAATTTGGGACGGAAATATAATACAAAAAAACACAATGAAACCAAAAGCTGGTTTTTGAAAGGATAAATAAGATTGATGGAGCCCTAACTAGACTGACTAAGAAAAAGAGAGAAAAAGCCTCCCCAAAACACAATCAGAAATGCAAAAGATGAAGTCACAACTGACCCTGAAGAAATACAAAAGATTATCAGAGATTACTATGTCACCTGTATGGAAACAAACTCGAAAACCTAAATGAAATGGAGGACTTTCTGACATCACACAACTACCCCAGGTTGAAACAAGAAGAAATTGAGACCCTAAATAGACTAATAATGTCCAGGAAATCAACTATGTCATAGGAAAACTACCTACAAAAAAAGCCCTGGACCAGATGGCTTTCCAGCTGAATTCTACAAAACATACAAGGAGGAGGTGATACCAATCCTACTGAAAGTATTCCAGGCAATTGAAAAAGATGGAACTCTCCCCAAATCATTTTATGAAGCTAACATCAAATTGATACCCAAACTAGGTAAAGATCCAACAAAGAAAGAGAACTACAGACCAATATCCTTGATGAACATAGATGCTAAAATTCTCAACAAGATTCTAGCAAACCAGATCTGAAAACACATCTCAAAAATCATCCGCCCTGACTGAAGTAGACTTCATCCCTGGGATGCAAGGCTGGTTCAACATCCACAAGACCATGAACATAATTAAATATATCAACAGATGCAAAGACAAAAATGACATGATTATATCATTAGACATGGAATAAGCTTTTGATAAAATTCAGCACCCCTTCTTGAAAAAAACCTTCAAGTATATCAGCATAGATGGAACTTACCTCAAAATAGTAAGAACCATCTATGAGAAACCTACAGCCAACATTCTGCAGTCAGAAATTGGAACCATTTCTCCTAATTCTGGAACAAGACAGGGATGCCTACTCTCACCCCTCTGGTTCAATATAATATTGGAAGTTATAGCAAGAGAAATCAGACAAGAGAAGAATCAGGGGTATCCAAATAAGAAAAGAGGAAGTTAAATCATCCCTCTTTGCAGACAACAAGATTCTATACCTTGAAAAACCAAGAGAATCTGTCAAAAACCTTCTTGCATTACAAGGGACTTTGGCAAAGTCTCAGGGTATAAAATAAATGTGCAAAATCAGTTGCATCCCTATACACCAACAATAAACAAACAGAAACCCAAATAAAAAGCATAATCCCATTCATAATAACCACACACAAAAAAGAAATATCTTGGCATCTTCCTAACCAGAGAAGTCAAAGAATTTTACAATGAAAACTACAAAACACTGCTAAAAAAAAATCAAAGATGACACAAACAAATGGAAAAATATTCCATGCTCATGGATTGGAAGAATCAACATTGTTAAGATATCCATCCTACCCAAGGCAATCCACAGATTTAACACAATACCCATTAAATTACCAGCAGCATTCCTCTCAGACCTGAAAACAACAATGTAGGAATTCGTTTGGAAACATAAACAACCACAAACAGCCAAAACAGTCCTCAGCAAAAACAACAACAACAACAACAACAACAACAACAACAAAAACAAAGTGGAAGGCATCACACTCCCAGACTTTAAGCTTTATTATAAAGCTACAATAATCAAAACAACCTACTATTGATATAAGAACAGGCATATAGACCAATGGAACAGGATAGAGATTCCAGAAGCAAAATCTCAATTTCTCAACCAATTCGACAAAGCCTCCACCATCAACCACTGAATAGAGGAGAACCTTTTCAGTAAATGGTGCTGGGAAAACTGGCTGATCACATGCAGAAGATTGAAACAGGACCCCTACCTATCACCATACAGAAAATCAACTCTAAACGGATCAAAGACCTAAGTGTAAAACCTCAAATTATAAGAACCTTAGAAAACGCAGGAGACACCCTTATAGAAATTGAAACTGGCAACCAATTCCTGATCAAAAACCCTATGCCAAGAGATAAGATAGACAAGTAGGACCTCATCAAGCTGACAAGCTTCTGCAAAGCCAAAGAAACCATTGAGAGAGTGGAGAGACAGCCTACAGACGGGGAAAAAATATTTGCCAACCGTATATCTGACAAAGGTCTAACATCTAGGATCTACAAGGAACTCAAATGTGCTGAAAAGAAAAAAACAAACAGCAGCCCCAATTCAAAGTGGGCAAAAGATATGAATAGACACTTCTCAAAAGAAGATATATGAGCATCCAACAGATACATGAAAAAATGCTCAGCCTCACTAGTCATCAAAGAAATGCAAATTAAAACCACACTGAAATACCACCTAACTCCAATCAGGATGACCATCATCAATAACTCAAAAAACAGATGCTGGAGAGAATGCAGTGAAAAGGGAACACTTCTACACTGTTGGTGGGAGTGTAAACTAGTACAGCCTCTGTGGAAAACAGTGTGGCAATTCCTAAAAGATCTAAAAATCAGTCTTCATATGACCCCACAATCCCCCTTCTGGGAATATACCCAGAGGAACTCAAATCACTCTATGAAAAACATACTTGCACATGCATATTTATTGCAGCATTATTTACAATAGCAAAAACATGGAAACAACCATGCTGTTCATTGAAAGAGGACTGGATTTTTTAAAAAATTGTGGTACATATACACGATGCATATCATGTATATGTATGCATTACACAGCCATAAAGAGGGACAAAATTATGAATTTCACAGCAACTTGGATGGACTTAGAGGCTATAATACTGAGTGATCTATCACAGTACAAAGAACCAAGTATCACGTGTTTTCACTCATAAGCGGACCTTGAACAACTATTGTAATACTATAAGAAAGGGATTGGCAGTAGTGGGAAACTTCCAGGGGAGGATAGGGGTGGGATTGACAGTAGTGGGAAACTGCCAGGAGAGGGCGGGGGGGCATACCTCATGAACAAGGGTACCTGCATAATTATTAACATTTGTATACCTAACCCTGAATTATACCCCACATATTATTTTTAAAAATCTTGTACTAATACACTCTAAAAAAAACTAGCTTATATTAAATATATATAAAACAGAGTATCTTACAAAATTTTTTATTGAACAAATAATGGTTCCATAATAAAAATATTCAGGAGATCCACATCTTTAAAATAAAAAATTAAAAGAGAAAAAAAAATCAGGAGAGAGGCAGCAACTACCATTACAAGGGCTATGACTAAATATATTTGGAGTCACTTAGCCAAGATTAAGGGAAAGAAAGACGTGAATTATAGTTTCCAAAAAAAAAGTGTATGGGTCTTATTCAGAGAAAGAGGGAAACATGAAGAACAAATTGTCAACTTAAAAATAAAGACTCAGAAAGCAGAAACATGAAGAACTACAGATAAGTAAAAACTCAGGAGAAATGGACATAGGTGGATAGTTCTGGATAACTGAACAAAATATATTAGAGGAAAGAGGAAAGTGAAACAAAGTGTTAACAAGGACACGCAAGAGAAATCTACTGCATTTATAAAAAATGAAAATTTTCAATTTTCATGGTGGATTAACAAGTATAAATAGGTATAAAATATGTTTGGAAATAAAACACATGAGAATCAAATGAGTTAATAGTGGTAAAAGTAGACACAGTGACCAGTAAGGATAAGCATGTTAAAAACTGTGATACTCACAGTGTAGAAGTGTTCCCTTTTCACCACACCCTCTCCAGCAGCTGTTATTTTTTGAGTTGTTGATAATTGCCATTCTGACTGGAGTTAGGTGGTATCTCAGTGTGGTTTTGATTTGCATCTCCCTGATGATTAGTGAGGTTGAGCATTTCTTCATGTGTTTGTTGGCTGCTCGAATGTCTTCTTTTGTGAAGTGTCTGTTCATGTCTTTTGCCCATTTTATAATGGGGTTGTTTGTTTTCTTCCTTTCAGTACGCTTCAGTTCCTTGTAGATCCAGGATGTTAAACCTTTGTCAGATCTAGAGTTGGCAAATACTTTTTCCCAGTCTGTAGGCTGTCTCCCTGCTCTCTTGATGGTTTCTTTGGCTTTGCAGAAGCTTGTCAGTTTAATAAGGTCCCATTTGTCTATCTTCTCTCTTAAGTCCTGTGGGTTTCGGGTTTTGTACAGGAATTGGATACCAGTTCCGATTTCCATGAGAGTATTCCTTCCTT
>NW_007259153.1:0-16052 GCF_000164805.1 Carlito syrichta | reverse complement strand
GAACGTACTGAAAAGAAGAAAACAAACTCCCCCATTATAAAATGGGCAAAAGACATGAACAGACACTTCACAAAAGAAGACATTCGAGCAGCCAACAAACACATGAAGAAATGCTCAACCTCACTAATCATCAGGGAGATGCAAATCAAAACCACACTGAGATACCACCTAACTCCAGTCAGAATGGCAATTATCAACAACTCAAAAAATAACAGCTGCTGGAGAGGGTGTGGTGAAAAGGGAACACTTCTACACTGTTGGTGGGAGTGTAAACTAGTGCAACCTCTGTGGAAAGCAGTGTGGCGATTCCTAAAAGCTCTAAAAATTGACCTTCCATATGACCCTGCAACCCCCCTACTGGGAATATACCCTGAAGAACACAAATCACTCTATAGAAAAGATACCTGCACACGTATGTTTATCGCAGCATTGTTCACAATAGCAAGAACCTGGAAACAACCATGCTGCCCATCAAAAGAGGACTGGATTAAAAAAATGTGGTACATATACACGATGGAATACTACGCAGTCATAAAAAAGAACAAAATCATGAATTTCGCTGCAACCTGGATGGAACTAGAGTCTATAATACTGAGTGACCTCTCACAAAAACAAAAATCCGAATATCACATGTTCTCACTCATATAATGGACCTTGAACATCCAATGCAATACTATGAGAAAATGACGGATGGTACTGGGAAACTATGGGGGGGAGGGGGATGGGATCAACGGCAGCAAATATCTGTCGGGGGATGGGAAAACACTTCTTATCTACGGGGTGACTGAATGAAACGTCATTGTACACCTAACCCTTAACTGTACCCCACAAAACCATAATAAAAAATACTGATTAATGAAAAAAAAAAACAAAAACAAAAACCAAACTGTGATACTCAATGACTACCATCTCTTTACTTTTCAGTGTTGGCTGGAAAAAACAAGCAACTCTGGAAAACCTCCTTGTGCAGAATCTTCAACTGACATTAAAAAAAATTGAGATATAAGCTGGACATAGTGGCTCACGCCTGTAATCGCAGCACTCGGGAGGCAGAGGCAAAAGGATTGTCTGAGTCCAGGGGTTCAAGATCAGCCTGGGTAACTTGGCGAGACCCCATCTCTACAATAAATAAAAAAATCAGTCAGGCATGGTGGTGCATGCCTGTAGTTTCAGCTACTTGAAAAGCTGAGGCAGAAGGTTTGCTTGAGACCAGCTGGTCGAGGTTGCACTGGTTGTGAGCATGCCGCTGTACTCCAGCCTGGGGACAGAGTGAGACACCGACTCAAAAAAAATTTTTTTAATTTAAAAATTGCGATATAATATTTACTCCTTTAAGGGGTACAATTCAGTGGCTTTTAGTATATTCACAAAGTTGTACAACTGTTACTACTATCTCATGCCAAACATTTTCATTACCCCCCCCAAAAAAACCCAAAAAACCTTTTGTACTCATTAGTAGTCACTCTCATTTCCCTCTCTTCCCAGCCTCTAGCAACCAAGAATCTACTTTGTCCCTATGAATTTGCCTATCCTGGAAATATCATATGAATGGAATCATACAATATGTAATCTTTTGTGCCTGGCTTCTTTCACTTAACATAATGTTTTCAAGATTCATTCATGTTATAGCAGGTGTCACTATTAATTTCTTTTTATGACAAAATAATATTCCCTTTTATAAACATACCATATTCTGTTTATCCACTAGCCTGTTGATGAACATTTTCAGTTATTATTCTTATTTCCTTTATTTTTTCTAGTATGCAGATATTTGGAAATTATTTTCACATTCAAATAGATATATCTTAAGTTTGTGAGGTGAGGTTCTTGAGATTAATTTTAAGATAAAAAAATTTGGGCAACCTTCTCGGGTCTCTTCCCAATCTAAGAACTTTTCTGTCCTTTCAATAAATCCTTTCAAATACACACACACACACACACACACACACACACACACACACACACACACATAAAGAATTTTACACAAATTGGCAAACAACATAAAAGGCCTAGAAATGAATAAAGTGGTAAATACATATTTACATGTAAACTCACTTTATTGTATATGTATATATAATGATCCCTATCTTATGACCAGTCATCTACAACTAACTGTCCCCATTTAGGTGCACATTTTCCATTGAATTACTGCTCTTTGTCAAAACAACAAAATAAAAAGGCTTTGATTTTTGTCAAAGCCCCACATGAAGCAATGCCATGAGTAAATTCTTCACTTCACTGGATTAAAACTTGTATGCTCCATCTACAGAGTTAGTGTTTATCTTTCCCACAGAGTTGCATCAGCTTTAACAAACATTTGAATATCACAGCATGTAAACATATGTGAACCTAAGACACTATTGAAAGCTGAATACAACACAATGCTTGAAGGAAGAGAACTGGATATCAATTCCTTGCTAAATCTGCAGTTTGTTATTGTACTTTTCTTATTTTATTTTTTTCTAATTTTCCTCCCTGAAAACTATGAAGACATGGGCTGATAAATTATGTTAGAGAGAGAGAGAGAGAGAGAGAGAGAAATAAAGGAATTTCCCATTTTAAAAATGTGCTCCGCAAGTGCTTCTAATTTAGTTAAAAAAAAAAAATTGGGGGGGAAGAGACCTGAGGGAAAGTTAGTTAGGAGGTTATCACAATGGTCCAGGAAAGAGAGAGATAGTGTTAGCCCGGGGCATGGATGAAAGAAATATTATGAAAACAGAACTGAATAAATATTTCATATTCCTGTTATCAATTTGTATTCCAGAAAACCAAATCCTATCACATTAATACAGAAACAAGACTTTGATTGACTGGTGACAATACCATTCGCCTTTACCCAAAGATTTACACAGAAAATTACCCAAGCTCCCTTTTAAAAAGAAATTTATACCATCAGTTGTTTATGAGAGTCCTCACCAGTTGTACTTTTCTCTTTTAGATACTTAATCCATAATTAGGATTCTCTAGGGAGAGTTCTCTTAATCTAGGGGATAAGGAATGCAGAATTCTAGTTACAGAACTCTGGACCAATTTACCCCACCTCCAATTTCACTGACAGTGAAACTGAACCCCATAGAGTAACTAATTTGTCCAGGAAAACATTGCTGGTTAGAATCAAAATCTCCTGATCTCTGGCCCCCATCCCACTAAGTCATATTCTGCTGTGGATACTCTGGGTTGGCTAGAACTGAGATGTCAACATAAAGTGATTCTTTTAGTTATCTAGGGCTTAAAAAATTGGTTTCAAATACATAGCAATCAAGAAAAAATATATGGCTCTGCCAGAAAATTGGAAATCTGTAATGTATTGCTATCTGGATGGAATACTGACATACCACATGCCTTGCTCATCAGGTATCATAAAACACTGAGTTAAATGCATGTAGCAACCATTTGACTCTTTGTGGAAAATTCCGATTACTTAGGGAATTCCTCAAGTCTTACAGAGACTTGTGGTCTCCAAACTCCCAAACACTTTTTATTGAGACCAACAAATATGTTTTCAATAGAATTCAATTTAGAATTTCAGGAATAACTGAAAATCTGCAGCCAATACTGCAGAAATGAAGGAAAAGGGCATCAATCTCTCAATATTCTGGCAGGAAAGGAATGGCTGTTTTCAAAGTTCTTTTTCCTTTGCAATAAGCTGCTTGCTAGTGCCAAAAAAACAGCTCATCAGCAATGTTGTTTGATTTTATAGGGATGTTTTGAGAGAAAAAAAATTAGGAATGTGTGCTGTGATTTTTTTAAAACCTCATGTCCCAAATGATATAATAATCTTGCTGCTTTTTATTTTTTAAAAATGAAGCCAAATATTTGAGATTTGATCTTTGAGTCTACCATGTTCACTCCAGGCACATTATGTTAACCTTATCACAAGAAGCAACATGTAGCTACTTTAAATGTTGCCAAGGCAAAAAAAAAAAAAAAAAAAAAAGCTATAGATTTTCTTCAGGACTCAAATTTAAGAACTCCTTGTTTTTCTGTTAAAAAAAAAAGTTATTCTACGTATAACTCATAGAAGAGTGAAAACCACAGTCATAAAACAATATTTCTCTATGTAAGCTCGAGGGCTCTCATCCTCCCGAGAATGCCCAAGGTGTCTCACATATACTCTGAGAATAGGTCTCTTGGCTGCCACGTGGTTCACAATTCTCCTGCCTGATATAAGCAGCTGCTGCCAATCTTCCAAGCCATGTCCTACTGCCCGCCAAAGGCACTGCTACCACTGTTGCAGCTGCTGATGTGTGAAAGAGGACCTCCAAAACGTGAAGTCCAAATTCAAGGGAATCAGATGTTGATGGTTTTGGAACCAAGGCTGCTCCCTCTGGAACCAATATTCATGCCACGGACAAGTTGCACTCTCCATGTCCTAAGAAGATTAGCAGAAAACATCTCCTTTAACTACCACTAGTTCTCATATTAAAGCCTCCCTTGGGTCACTCAAATATTTGGCTCAGGGACAGATTAGGTAAGTGTTCAACAACTATCTGTTGGAAGAATGAATTCGTTCTCCGAGCTGGAAACAATCTAAGTGGCAGACATCATGATTACTCAGACATGTTCAACCCCATCTACTGTCTTAATATTACCTCTATACCTTGGTTCTTTCTTCCACTAGGATTAGTTCTTTCCTGGAGGCTACTTGAGTTGTCATATAAATAGAATTCCAGAAGGCCCACCCCACCAGATACCAGGCATGTCCAGAGATGCCTGAATATGCCTGAATCCTGGGGAAGATAAAACTTAGACTCAACCTTTACCATATACTATTTTTCTTCATCTTAGAAAAGGAAAATATGGAAAATAATTATACAAATAATTCAAGTTTTTGTTTTCATTTGATTCTCATTAGGAGTTACAAATTGGTAGTCTGTAGACCATATCTGACCAGATGATCTTTTTTTAATTTTTATTTATTTTTATTTATTTTTTATTTTTTTTTGAGTTGGAGTCTCCTCTGTCGCCCAGACTGGAGTGCAGTGGCCGCTTCTGGCCACCGCAGCCTAGACCTGCTGGGCTCCGGTGATCCTTCCGCCTCAGCCTTCCAAGTAGCCGGAATTACAGGCATGTGCTACCATGCCCAGCTGATTTCAGATGATCTTTTTAAAGCCCACATGATTTAAAAAATTTATTTGAATTGGTATACCTCTAGATCAGTGGTTCTCATACTTGAGTGTGCATCAGAATCAAGCTTATTATAACTCGAGGGCTTGTTAAAACTCATATTGCTGGGCCCCACCCCCAGAGTTTCTGATTCAGTAGATCTGGGTTGGGGGCCAGATAATTTGAATATCCACTTAATTCCCAATGCAGCTGATCTGGAGGCAATCCTTCCCACTTAGCCGTCCAAGTTGCTGGAATCATAGGCACGCGCCACCACATCCAGCTTATTTTGTTATTTTTATTGTAGAGACAAGGTCTCCCAAATTGCTCAGGCTGAGCTAGTTAAACCTCTGGCCTCCACCTCCCAAAGTGCTGGGATTACAGGCATGAGCCAACTGCCCGGCTACTATGTTCTTATTATTTAACTTTTTATTGAAGTATAACATAAACAGAATAGTACCCACATTATGAATATCATTGGATTTGCACAAACTGAGCACATCCATGTAACCAGCACCCAGAGCAAGAAACCATCATCAGTCCCCAGAAATCCTTTTCATGACCCTTTCAAATATTAACCCCCAGGGTAACCACTATGCTAATTTCTAACATCATAGAAACTAATAATATAAAATTCATTTTGCCTATTTTTATAATTTGTACAAATGAACTTATACAATATGAACTCCATTGTGTCTTGTTTCTTTTGATCAACATTATAAGATTGACTCACATTTTTGTATAGAAATGTAGTTTGTTCATTCTCATTGCTGTATAGTATTCCAGTGTGTGATTATATTAATGTATTCATTCTGCTGTTGGTGGGCACTAGGATTATTTACATTCTGGGAGTGTTACAAAAAGTGCTGCTACAAACATTCTCATAGATGTCTTTTGCTGAACATACACGTATATTTTTATTAAGTATATACTTGGGGTAGAATTTTTGAACCACAATTTCCATAATGCAGTAAGAAGTTCAAGACTTCACTCTGGTCTTAACAGTTCAACAAGGTAATTGTCCACCTGCTGCTCTTAGTTCCTACATCCCAGAACCATGCCAAGCACATGAGAAGTTAGTTGTCTTTTGGTCTAAAAACTTGTTCTTTCTTGAAGGATATATAATTGCTTTACTTCTGATTCCTTCTATTTATGTTTTCTTGGCACATCTGTTTTGTACAATCCCATCCTATATGTATTAGCCATAATTGTGGAATTTGGAAAGCTATTGCTGAGATATTTTATATTATTAACAGGAATTCTAGAAAGTCAGAGGTTTCTGGATAATGTCTGTTCCCAGGGAGGAAAGTTGACATTTTCTGGCCAAAGTTTGACCAGTAACAAGTTTCTGATATAATGCAATGTCTCTTTCTTTGCCATAAGCTGATCCTTCAGAAATACTGATACAAAGCACTTAATAGAAATACCTTTTGTGGCACCATCAGCAACTAGCTAGGGAGCCAGTCTCAGGCCCCTGAGACCTTTTTTGTTGTTGTTCCAGGTTCATTTATCTGCTTTATATCCCCAAATTAAGGCAACTTCAGGGACCTGGTTTTCTCTGGTAATCAGGTGTTAAAATAAATATTTTATTTAATTGTTTAGTTGGCAGGACTTGGCCTTAGGAGAATTGAAATCTTTTGCATTTGACTATTCTAAATGTTTATTTATTTTCTTTGCTTGCCTACCTTGAACTATTTCTGGCTTTGATATATTGTATCTTAAATTTTCATCTGGGCAGTTACAATATTTTTTTTTTTCTTTTAAAATTGAGTGGCTTAACATTGTAACTTTCATTCCTTATTTGCTACTTAACTAGAAACTAGGTAAGTAGAAAATCAGTGTCATGGATGATTTCATTTTTTAAAAGAATAACAACTTAAATTTATTTAAAGAAATCACAGAAAAAATTCAGGCAATTAAGAAAAACACAACAAATAAAGCAAAAAGTTACCCCCCTCACCACATAGAAACTATTGCTAACCTTAAGTGAATATTATTCCAAACATATCTATGCCTATATGCAGATGAAAGTTGAGACATAAGAAGAATAGATGTCAATAAAAATTATTAGAGTTAATTTTTAATTTAACAATAGGAAAAGGAAACAATGACATGAAGTAGTTGAACTTTAGATAAATTTTTCCTCACGTTTCAGGCATATTTTAGAGCTTTCAGTCTCACGTGCCTGGACTTGACTCAATCTGATCTTTAGCTGTTGGCATAATCCTAGAGGCATTTCTTGACTGTGTCTCCTCAGTCTCGAATAGTTCATCTTATTGTATTATGTGTGTTTTTGTCAGTAGTCTGTTATTCTTCCTGAAGAGATAAAATGGAAAGAGGAAGGGGGAAAGGAAGGAAAGAAGAGAAGTAAAGTTTTTATTTCAATGCCTATATTCCAGTTTGTCATTTTTAGTGGTCCTTTTAAAGTACCATTTAACTTGCAGGTGATACTCACTGAGCATTATAGTATTCTGTTAAATAGGTCTGACCTTACTACCTCATTATGGAATAGGGCCAAAGGACCATTACAGGATGATCACATCAGAGTTTATGGTACCCTGCCTGATCCATATCTTCTCACTAATGAATTAGGTTGCACTAAAAGCCTAGTACTGTTTAATCTATTTTATGCAGCTGGCAATTGCTATGAGGTTTCTTTTTTTTCTACAGAATTCTGAGATTATCTTTAGATTATCAACACAAACTTGAGAGAAGTGGTAACTAACAAAAAAAGACCCACACAAGATAATATTAAAATGTGGATGGATTGTTTATTGTGTGTTCTGCACAATGCCACAGGTCATGACCTCATGGAATGCCTGGGCAATGTACCAAGCAGCACCAGGAAACTCTATACCCAGTCCTTGCATCAATAACACAAAGCCCAGTGTTATCAATTGCATCTCATTAACTAGACTGTAAAGAATCTAAAGATGCTATCATTGAAAATGAACTGAAAATTTAGTAAGAAAGGCCAGCATGATGCAGGTAAATGGGAAGAAAGAACTAACATTTCTTGAGACTCTATAGGATGCTTACATCCTTTAAATGCCCAAACAACCTTGTGGAATTAATATTGTTTGTATTTTCATGTTTCAGATGAGTAAACAAGGCTTGGAGGGGTTGGTGTTTTAAGTAATGAGCTCGAATTTGAATCTGGATTGGTTCAACTCCAGTGCTCTTTTTCATGTGCTGATGTCCCTTCCTGCAAGTTGTTATTCCAGCAAATTTCAAACTATACAATAAAAGAAGCAGCCTGCTACGTGGTATATGCAGGCTGCTACTTGGCTCCCCTATGTAATCATTCTTCAGAGCATCAGATCCAACTATTTTAGTAGGGTCACATCAATATTAGAGTCACACCTAACACTAAATGGATTCAGTTACTGCCTATCCTTTCCACCTGATGCTGTCAGAGAAAGTGGAAGAACAGCTGCAGGAAAGATTTACTAATTCCTCTGAATAGTTTGTACCATTAGCTAAACTTCAGGATCTAAAGGAATTTGTTGATACTACAGTTAAAAAAAAATACATCAAGATACATCTGGAAACAAGGTAAGTTTTTCAGAAAATTATTTTGTTGGTATTATGTAGACCTCTCAAGTAATGTATATGAAATTTAATCCTAAATTATGGATACTTGCATGACAGTTCATAGCATTAAGAGGAGTTCTTTTTGAAAGGTCATGTGCACAGTTGAGCAACTTGATATCAAGTGATCTTATTAAGGAGATTACATTGTAGACCTTGTGATACTAAAAGCTCTTTAAAATTATTATTATCATGAACTGTTTAAAGGTAAAAGCTGATTATCTAGGTGATATTTTTATATTTCTTATAATTTTAATACATAGAAAATCAAGCTAAAAATTATTCACTGCTTATCACTACTTGTGATTTTAAAATATCTCAAAAAAATAGTTGAGTAGAAACTGCATAACAACGTAAGTAACAGAAGGTAGTTCTGATTAAAGTGTAATAAGCCACTTGATGATGACAGGCACAACGTTTATACCATAGTGTTCTTAGATGAACAATACACTTTCAGCCACACTGCACTTTCTCTTTTAGCTATCTATAGATTCATATTCAGGAAATTGTGTCTTCTTTGTTTCTAATCTGTTCTAATCTGTAAATTGCAATCGCCATGCAGCTCTTGCTTCCTGGCCTTCTTGTATGTTTGTCTTTGATTTGGAATGGCCCATTATTCCTTTTTTGGCTTCAGTAAATGATATGAGACTCTCAAAATAGAACAATGACTCTCAGAACAGAGCCACCTTAATGTCGCTGCCATCAAAGTAACTGAATAGCCTTTAATTGATAAAGTTACTCCATTGTTACATGTTTCATACTTCTCTCAGTGTTGAATTCAAACAAATTTGTCAGAGCAAGCCAGACAGGACTCAGACTCTGAAAAACTGTCAACCTCTCTCATATACTGAAGAAAATCACCAAGTTGCAATTGTGTCAGAAAAAAATAAATAAAAGAAACAAAGGAAAAAAAAGCAACTTACATCCTAGTGGGAAATTAATTTATAATCATATTTTTCTAATTATAGTCCATTCCATTTGTTTCCCCTTTGAGAGGTCTTCTGTATGATTCTCCTTTTTGACTCTACAACTTGCACAACCCATAGAAAACCCTCTGATTATAGAAACTTTCCATGTGGTAAGATTTTTAGGTTTCCCCCTTCTCCTACCCACCCCACCTCCTGCATAAATAGTTTCACCATCTGTCTGTAACACTGCCTGAAATTCCATCATTAAATATATTCTTTTAGATTAAATATATACTCAGTTATTTTAAAAATCATAATCACTTCATTGAACACTCCCATAAATCTAACACAACTATTTATATTGCTTTAACTTTCTCTGGTATTTTCAATGCTTCTGCAGATATTTTAAATCATACAAACATGTGAATATATGTTTAGTTCTGGTTGTTCATTTGATGTTATTTAATGTATTCATAAGCCAACACAAGGTATGTATTGTTTTGGGGGTTATTTTTTTTGAGTTGGAGTCTCACTCTGTCGCCCAGTCTGGAGTGCAGTGGCACACTCATGGCCACCCCAGCATCAACCTGCTGAGTTCCTGCGATCCTTCTACTTCAGCCTTCCAAGTAGCTGGAACTACAGGCACGCACTACCATGCCCGGCTAATTTTTTATTTGTGGTAGAGACGAGGTCTCACCAAGTTGCCTAGGCTGGTCTCGAACCCGCAGGCCCATGCAATCTACTCGCCTCGGCCTCCCGAAGTGCTGGGATTACAAACTGAGCCACTGAGTCTGGCCAAAGTATATATTTATAATGTTGTTTCATTATTAATGTGCTCTATTTTGAGAATTTATAAAGAATAAGGAATTTGAATTAAGTTTTGCTTTTACAACTATTTCTGCCTTAACATTATTTTACACACTGACTTGATTCTGACTAATTTTAAGTAAAAATTATTTACTTAAATAACCTTAAATTTCCCAAAGTAGAATCCTTAGTCAAAGAATGGCAATACTTTGATATCTCATTTCATATTTCTAATATGGTTATTGAAAGAATGGACTGAAGGTGAGAAGCCACTTTGTTTTGTTCCTAAATCTTAACACAATAATGAGAAAGTAAAAGCTGTGTCCTGGAGGAATGCATACTTTAGATAAAAATTAACTTTGCTGACTTAGTCTTTTCAGAAACCCAGATCCCTCGAACATGACTAGTATCTGCCCATTGTAATCATAAAGCAGACTCCATCTCTTCCTCAAGGTCTACAAATCATCCAGCACAAGGCATCTGTGCTTCTGGTCTTGATGTATTGTTAATAAGTTTACTGTGACCAGTCTCCAGTACACCACCTGGAGTCATGAGATACCAGGGCCTGGTGATGCCAAGACACAAAACTTGTAATTTTTGTAATCTACATTTAAAAAGTACAGCTTTACACAATCTCCTTGATCCAAATTCCTCTTGAAGAACTTTAAATATACCCAGTTCCCCAGCCTTCAATGCCACACTCATCTTAGAGTGCCAGCTCTCTTCCTGTCTGTGGGAAGTGATCTTTTCTTAAATAAATCTTTTCTTTCTTCATCTCTTGGTGTATTGCAAATCTTTGTGTTAATCAGATTTCTGGTTACCAGTATGCACCTCTGGGACACTGGCTCCGGCGGTGCTGCGCCCCTCCGCACCCTTCTGATCCTAATAGTTAACATGCCACTGAATGATTGTATCCATTTGCAATGCTACCAGCAACATATGACTACCAGTTTCTCAACACTGTTGGTTGAGTACTATCTTTTTAAATTTACAAATATATGCATTGGCCAAGCTCGGTGACTCAGCCTGTAACCCCAGCACTTTGGGAGGGTGAGGTAAGTGGATTGCCTGCGCCCACAGGTTCAAGACCAGCCTGGGCAACTTGGTGAGACCTCATCTCTACAATTAAAAAAAAAAAATTAGCCGGGTGCGGTAGCGCGCACCTGTAGTTCCGGCTGCTTGGAAGGCTGAGGCAGAAGGATCACCAGAGCCCAGCAGGTCGACTCTGGGATGGCTGTGAGTATGCTACTGCACTCCGGCCTGGGCGACTGAGACTCCAACTCAAAAAAATAAAAATTATATATATATATATATGCATAGTATTTGCATGTATAGTTAGAACTCATAGTTGTTGGTTTTATTTATTCTTTAATTACACAAAATAATTATTTTCAACAGCTGTTTCATTATAGCCCTTTTATCTGGAAAGCCTGGAATTTGGGTATTGATCTTATGTTCTGCATTATGACTAAGATCATACATGTAAGAAAATGACGGAATTAAGATTTGAATTTAGGTTACTCTGACTTCAAGTCATACTACCACAAGGAGGGGAAGATTGAGCTGAGGGAAAGTTGGTGATAAATGTAGGAATGTTCTTTGTATATTTCACAAACTAAATTGTTTTTAATATTATATCTTCACTGTGAAATATATAGTATATTACAGAAAGTATTTAACTTAAATATATACATTTAAATAATAATTATAAACTTCATTTATTAAATAGAACATTGACAAAATCTTAGAATCACTGTGTGGGTTCTGTACTCTCTTCCAGAAGTAACCCACTCTCCTATCTTCTGTGGTATTTTTTCCTGTGCTTTTCTTTATAATTTTAACTTTTATATGTACCTCCCTAAATTACATATTGTTTGAGTTTTATGTTTTCAAACATCATGGACATGGAATCATGCTGTCTATATCGCTTGTAGGCTTTATGTTTTGCTTACATATGTTGATTCATCTATGCTGACACATGTAGCAATAGTTTGTTGATTTTTATTTTTATATGGTTGTGTTAGCTTTCTATGTGGTGTAACAAATTATCAAAAATTTAGTGCCTAAAACATCACACATTTATTATCTCACAGTTTCTATGGGCCAAGAGTCCAAGCATGACTTCACTGGGTTCTCTGCTCAGAGTGTCACAAGGCTGTAATCATAATCAAGGTGCAGCCAGGCTGCATTCTCATGGAGGTATAACTGAGGAAGGATATGCTTCCAAGCTCATTCAGGTTGTTGGAATTCATTTTCTTGTAACTTTAGAACTCACGCAACTTGTTTCTTCAAGGCCAGCAGAAAAGAAGTGTCTGCTCAGATATCTATAAGTATAATACATATATATGTGTATGTATTTATGTAGGCACACATGCATTTTATTGGTTCTGTTTCTCTGGAGACTCTTGACTGATACAGAGGCTATTTTTAACAATGTTTCCATGAATATTTGTCTGATAAATATGAGGAAGAGTTACTAGGTGTGTATGTATATATGGAGTGCCAAAAAAAGTATACACATTTTGAGTATGCCCATCACCCAAAAGATGGTGTTAATCAAATGAATGCTAGCATCACCAAGCAAGACAAAGAAAATGGCAGCAGCAAGATTGAGAGAACGTCATACTACACATTGCTAGATAATTTAATTCAATTTTGAAAAATAATACATAGATAACATCTCTTAAAATGTGTATACGCTTTTTTGGCACCCCATATATATATTTTTTGAGTCAGAGACTTACTCTGTTGCCCAGAATGGAGTACAGTGGCATGCTTATGGCCATTGCAGCCTCGACTTGCTGGGATCAGGAGATCTTTCCACCTCAGCCTTCCAAGTAGCTGGAACTACAGGCCTGCACCACCACCACAGCTAATTTTTTTTTTGAAGCAAGATTTATTAAGAGGATAGAAAAGCTCCCACAGTGGGAGGGGACCCGAAGGGGTTGCCTTAACTTTTTTATTTTGTAGAGACGAGGTCTCACCAAGTTTCCAGGCTGGTCTCAAACCTCTGGGCTCAGGCAATCCTCTCGCCTCCCAAAGTGCTGGGATTACAGGCGTCAGTCACTGTGCCAAGCCCTACTTGGGGTTTTTATTATGAAAGAATATTAAATTTAATCAAACACCTTTTCTGCATGTATCGAGATGGTCATATAAAGTTTTGCCTTTAATTGTTAATGTGTAAATTATATTAACTAATTTTCTATAAAGCCAACAGGACAAACCCTCATTTGATAATAGTATATAATTCTTTCTACATATTACTGGCATATACTTTGAAGCATATCTTTTATTTTTTTAAGCATAGTAAACATTTTAATTTTATAGTTTGTCTCTGAAATTTATGTGGACAAATTCCTTGTAGTTCTTGCTTCTGCTGTTTATCACTCATGGTACCTCTTTTTACTTGTGTATTTTGCTATTTTTTTCCTGTGAGTTGTTCATTTTACCTGGAGCTTCATTTCTTTGAACTCTGAAGTCTGAGATGAGGTGGGACACTCTAGATTAAATTTGCGTTTGTTTCTGACCAGTCATATAGGGACACTACAATCTGGGATACTCTAATTTAAATTCTTAGCTTGAGGTTTTTGGTAACAGTTTCTGTGAGTTTGCGTTACAACCTGTGTGAGGGTCCTCTTGTAATTCCAAATGCTTATCAACTTTTTTACCTCCTCTTCTCTTTGCCAAGGGTCAAGGCTATTTTCTTTTTAAGACTTCAGGGACAGTTCGTGCTTACACTGAGTGTTTAGAACATGGTGTCTCAGCTTTTTTGAGATGGGGAAGGAACTCTTATTAAATTACTATGTTTTGAGAGCCTGGTCTTTATTTCCTGCTCCATGGCCCTGTGAGTTCATGATAATCAAAGCTCACATTTACACAAGTTTGCCAATGCCCTTAGAAAGAAAACTGGTTACAGTGCTACACTTACTTTTCTGGGTTTCCTCCCACTTTTGGTCCATAACTGAGAATTCCTTACTTTCTTATATAGACAGTTCTTGCCTTATGATGACTTACAATTTTTCAACTTTATGATGATGCAAAAGCAATAGCATTCTCTTCAATGCAAATATCCTTGGTAGGAATAGCACATTAATTGTGAGCTTAGAAATCATTTGAATATTCATACAACCATTCTGTTTTTCACATTCAGTACATTATTCAATAAATTACATGATATATTCAACACTTTATTATAAAATAGCTTTGCGATAGATGATTTTGCCTAACTGTACGATAATTTATGTGTTTTGAGCACCTGTCTGTTCAGGTAGACTAGACTAAGCTATGATATTCAGCAAGTGTGCTAAGTGCATTTTTGCTTCATGAGGTTTTCAACTTACAGTGTAATATAAGTTTTAAGTTTTTGTAGTTTCCTTTTATGATATTGAGGGAGCTCCTATTCCCAGTTTGCTGAATGTTTTTATAAATGGGTGATTAATTTTGACAAATGCTTTTTCTGCATCTATGGAAATGACCTTATGAGATCTGTTTTCTCATTTGTTCTGGTGATGTGGTATAGTGATAATTTGTGAGTGTTAAACCAATCTTATATTATTGGGATATGTCCTTCTTGGTCATGGTGTATTATTACTGTCATATATTGTTGACTTCAATTCATTACTTTTTCAAAGAGCTTTGTGTTTATGTTCATGGGAAATATTGGTAAACAATTTTTTTGTAATGTCTTTTTCAGGTTTTAGTATTAGGGTTATGATAAACCCACAAACAAGTAGGAAAGTATTTCTCTTTTACTTTTTGTAAAAGTTTGTGTAAGATTAGTGTTCCTTTCTTCCTTTCTTCCTTTCTTTCTTTCTTTCTTTCTGTTGGAATCTCACTCTGTTGCCCAGGCTGGAGTACAGTGGCACACTCATGGCCACTGCAGCCTTGACCTGCTGGGTTCAAGTGGTACTTCTGCCTCAGCCTTCCAAGTAGCTGGAACCACAGGCATGTGACACCATGCCTGGCTAATTTTTTTATTTTTATTGTAGAGATGGGGTCTTGCCAAGTTACCCAGGCTGGATAGCTTGAACCCATGGGCTCCAGCGACCCTCTTGCCTCTGCCTTCCAAAGTATTGTGATTATAGGTGCGAGCCACCACACCAGGCATTTTATTTCTTCAATGAACATTTGATAGAATTTATCAGTGAAAGCATCTGGATTAGACTTTTATATTTCAAATGTTTTTGACAATAAGTTTAATTTTTGAAATAGACTACTAATATTTTCTGTTTAATCTGTGTGGACTTTGATAAATTGTATTTTTCAAGGAATTTATCCATTTTATCTAAATTGTCAATTTTTTTGTTTTTTTGTTTTTTTTTTAATTGTGAAGTTGTGGGGTACAGTTAAGGGTTAGGTATACAATTACGTTTCATTCAGGCACCCTGTTGATATGGGGTGTTTTCCGTTCCCAGACAGATATTTGCTACTGTTAATTCCATCTCCCTCCCCCCACCATAGTTTCCCAGTACAGTCAGTCATTTTCGTATAGTATTGCATTGGATGTTTAAGGTCCATTATATGAGTGAGAGCATGTGATACTCGGATCTTTGTTTCTGTGAGAGGTCACTCAGTATTATAGACTCTAGTTCCATCCAGGTTGCTGTGAAATTCATGATTTTGTTCTTTTTTATGGCTGCG
>NW_007259152.1:4120-5181 GCF_000164805.1 Carlito syrichta | reverse complement strand
GCCAGCTGGTTAGCCAACTGACTCAACTAGCTGAAATAACAATTTAGCCAGTTGGCTAGCGAGCTGACATAACTAGCTGACAACACTAGTTAGCCTGGTGGCTAGACAGCAGACTTAACTATCTAGCTACATTGCTAGCCAGCTGAAAAGCCAGATGAATTAACTAGCTGACTAAAATAGCTAGCCAGCTGACTAGCTAACTGACTCAAATAGTTCACTACATAGATAGCCAGCTGGCAAGACAGCTAACTTAACTAGCTGACTTAAATAGTTGGCCTGCTTACTAGTCAGCTGAATAAATTAGCTTGCTATATACATAGCCAGTTGGCTAGACAGCTGACTTAACTAGGTGACTTAACTAGATAGCCAGCTGTCTAGTCAGCTGACTTAAGCAGCACACTACCTAGCTATCCAGCTGGCTAACTAGCTGACTTAACTATGTGACTTAATTAGCTAGCCAGTTGACTGGACAGCTGACCTAGCTAGCTAGCTACCAACTTGCCAACTGCATAGCCAACTGATTTAACTAGGTTACTTAAGTTGCTAGCCAGCTTGCTGGACAGCTAACATAACTAGCTAGCTACACAGCTACCAGATGTCTAGTCAACTGACTTAACTAGGTTACTTCACTAACTAGTCTAGCTATATAGTTCGCCAGTTAGATAGCCAACAGAATAACTAGTTAGCTACCTACATATCCCGCTGGCTTGCCAGCTTACTTAACTTCCTAGCTTTCTAGCTAACCAGCTGACTGGTGAGCTGAATTAACTGGGTGACTTAACTAGCTAGCCAACTGACTTAACTACCTAGCTGCCCAGCTACACACGTGGCTAGCCAGCTGACTTAACTAGCTGACTTAACTATCTAGCTACCTAGCAAACCATCTGTCTTTACTACCTGAAATAACTGCCTAGCATCCAAGCTAGCTATATAGCTAGCTAGCTGACTTAACTAGCTGACTTATCTAGCTAGCTGATGTAACTAGCTGACTTACATAGCTGGCTACCTAGCTAGTCAGTTGAATTTACTACCTGAAATAACTAGCCAGACAGCTATCTAGC
>NW_007259152.1:2379-3297 GCF_000164805.1 Carlito syrichta | reverse complement strand
CGCTAGCTGACATATCTAGCTGACTCAACTAGCTAGCTTCCTAGCTAGCCAGCGGACTTATCTACCTGAAACAACTAGCAAGCAAGCTTGCTACCCATCCGATGTAATTAGCTTTGTAACCAGCTATCCAGCTGACTAGACAACACACTTAATTAGCTGACCAATGAGCTAGCCAGCTGGTTAGGCAGCTGAATAAACTAGCTGGCTTAACTAACTGTCCAGCTTGTTAGCCAGCTGAATTAATTGCCTAGCTACCTAGGTAGCCAGCTGCCTATCCAGCTGATTTAGGTAGCTGAATTAATGAAGTAGCAGCTGGCTAGCCAGCAGACTTAACTACCTAACTACCTGGCTAGGCAGCTGGATAGCCAGCAGGCTTAACTACCTGACAAAACTAGATAGACTGATGACTAACCAGCTGACTTAACTAGCTTTCTACCTACATAACATGCTGGCTTGCAAGCTGAATTAACTACCTACCTACCTAGCTAACCTATATGGCTATATGGCTGACTTAACAAGCTAACTACCTACGTTGCCAGTTGGTTTGCCAGCTCTTTTAACTAGGTGAATTAACCAGCTAGTTAGCTGGCTAGTCAACTAACTTAACTGGCTCACTACCTAGGTAGCCAACTGGCTAGCCAACTGACTTAACTAGCTGATTTAACTTGCAAATAACCTAGGTAGCCAGCTGACTTAAATAGTTCGCTAATTAGCTAGCCACCTAGCTAGCAAGCTGACTTAAGTAGTTAGCTAACTACCTAGCTACCTTGCTAACAAGCTGACTTAAATAATTAGCCGGCTAGCTAGCTAACTGACTTAAGCAGATGGCTATGTAGTTAGCTTACTTGTTATCTAACATGCTAGCTAGCTGACTTAATCATCTGACTTAACTAGTTAGCTAATGAGCTAGCTAGCTGA
>NW_007259152.1:0-871 GCF_000164805.1 Carlito syrichta | reverse complement strand
AGCCAACAGGTGAGCTGACTTTACTAGACAGCTGTTGAGCAAGCCGACTAGTTAGTTGACCTGTTGGCCTGCGAGTGAGCTGACATTTAGTTGTCCTGTTGGCTGGCAAGTGAGCTGACTAGTTTGCTGACCAATTTGCTGGCGAGTGAGCCGACTAATTAGTTGACCTAATAGAAAGTGAGCAATCCTACTAGTTATCTGACCAGATAGCTGAGTTGCTAGACTTCTAGTTGGCTAAGTAACTAGCTGATTTGCTAGCTCACTTAACTAACTATCTGACTAGCTATCTGGCTATCTAGATGACATAACTAGCTAGCAAACAAGCTATCTAACTCTCTATCTTGCTGACTTAACTAGTTAGCTATCTGGCTAGTAAGCTGGCCAACTGACTTAACTATCTAGCTGACTAGCTAGCTGACTTAACTAGCTAGAGGAATAGTAAGCTGACTAGCTGGCTGACTTCACTAGCTAGCTGAATGTTTAGATGACTTGCTACCTGACTTAAGCTAGCTGGCTAGCTAGTTGACTTAACTAGCTGACTAGCAACTTGGTTGGCTAACTGGCTAGCCAGTTGACTTAACTAGCTAGTTAACTGGTTACCATCTGGCTTAACTAGCTAGATACCAGGCTGGCTAGCTAGCTTGGCAGCCAGCTAGCTAGCTGGTGGGCTGACCAGCTGGCTAGCCAACCAGCTTAAATAACCATTTGGCTGACTGAATGGTCGGATAGCCAGCTGGCTTAAAGAGCCATCAACTCTACTGATCAGGCAGCTAGCTGACTAATTAGTTGACCTAATGGAAAGGGAGCAAGCCCACTAGTCATCTGACCAGATAGCTTGTATAGCTTGTCACCTACCTGACCAACCTGTGAA